>NW_027195450.1:7500-150000 GCF_038502225.1 Cherax quadricarinatus | reverse complement strand
CGGCAAACTACTCGATCCTCTTCCACTTGAGAGCGAGGGAATCAAATCCTCTATATGAGAGCAGTATAGGTGTTGAATCCCTTATATTTCATGTTTTATAGCGTGTATAAGGTATTGAATCCCTTATATTGTGTGTTTAATAATTTATATCGTGTCAATAGGGTATTAAATCCCTTATAATAATAACATAAACACAATGAATCCCTTACATATTTGGCAAATATCGACAAAAAAAGGAATCAAGTCGCATATATTTAATGAGTAATCCTCTACATCTCGCCAACAAGGGAGTTAAATCTCCCATATCCGAGTGTTAATCCCCTTCACTTCACCAGGAAGTTACCAGATCCCCTTCCAGTCCAGGAAGGAGTCAATGTAATCCTTCGTGTGTGGACAGTAAGGGGATCGGATCCTCCACATCCTGAGTAAGAGACCTGTCTCCCCTGGTGGTATATTGAGCCTAAATACAACGGATGTTAAGGGTGATTTTCTGTCTGGTAAAGAAAGTTGGATTCCATTGTCATGCTCAGAGGAGGACTGGATCCTTTATGTGAGTCAGATACTGACTCTTCACCTTGTATGGAGAGAACATACAATGGGAGGTGTGTATGTGTGTGTATGTGCTGGGTGTATGTGATGTGTGTATGTGTGTGTATGTGTGTGTGTATGTGCTGGGTGTATGTGATGTGTGTATGTGTGTATATGTGCTATGTGTATGTGCTGTGTGTATGTGTGTGTATGTGCTATGTGTATGTGCTGTGTGTATGTGTGTGTATGTGCTATGTGTATGTGATGTGTGTATGTGTGTGTATGTGCTGTGTGTATGTGATGTGTGTATGTGTGTGTGTGTGTGTGTGTATGTGCTGGGTGTATGTGATGTGTGTATGTGTGTGTATGTGTGTGTATGTGCTGGGTGTATGTGATGTGTGTATGTGTGTGTGTGTGTGTGTGTATGTGCTGTGTGTATGTGCTGGTGTGTATGTGATGTGTGTATGTGTGTATATGTGCTGGGTGTATGTATGTGCTGTATGTGATGTGTGTATGTGTGTGTATGTGCTGTGTGTATGTGCTGTATGTGTGTATGTGCTGGGTGTATGTGATGTGTGTATGTGTGTGTATGTGTGTGTATGTGCTGTGTGTATGTGATGTGTGTATGTGTGTGTGTGTGTGTGTGTATGTGCTGTGTGTATGTGATGTGTGTATGTGTGTATATGTGCTGTGTGTATGTGCTGTATGTGTGTATGTGCTGGGTGTATGTGATGTGTGTATGTGTGTGTATGTGTGTGTATGTGCTGGGTGTATGTGCTGTGTGTATGTGTGTGTATGTGTGTGTGTATGTGCTGGGTGTATGTGATGTGTGTATGTGTGTATATGTGCTGTGTGTATGTGCTGTATGTGTGTATGTGCGTGTGTATGTGCTGTGTGTATGTGTGTGTGTATGTGTGTGTATGTGTGTGTATGTGTGTATGTGCTGTGTGTATGTGTGTACTCACCTAATTGTACTCACCTAATTGTGGTTGCAGGGGTCGAGACTCAGCTCCTGGCCCCGCCTCTTCACTGATCGCTACTGGATCCTCTCTCTCTCTGCTTCCTGAGCTTTGTCATACCTCTTCTTAAAACTATGTATGGTTCCTGCCTCCACTACTTCACTTGCTAGGCTATTCCACTTCCTGACGACTCTATGACTGAAGAAATACTTCCTAACGTCCCTGTGACTCGTCTGAGTCTTCAGCTTCCAGTTGTGACCCCTTGTCCCTGTGTCTCCTCTCTGGAACATCCTATCTCTGTCCACCTTGTCTATTCCCCACAGTATCTTGTATGTCGTTATCATGTCTCCCCTGACCCTTCTGTCCTCCAGTGTCGTCAGTCCGATTTCCCTTAACGTTTCCTCGTACGACATTCCCTTGAGCTCTGGGACTAGCCTTGTTGCAAACCTTTGTACTTTCTCTAACTTCTTGACGTGCTTGACCAGGTGTGGGTTCCAGACTGGTGCTGCATACTCCAGTATGGGCCTAACATACACGGTGTACAGTGTCTTGAACGATTCCTTATTAAGGTATCGGAACGCTATTCTCAGGTTTGCCAGGCGCCCATATGCTGCAGCGGTTATTTGGTTGATGTGTGCCTCCGGTGATGTGCTCGGTGTTATGGTCACCCCAAGGTCTTTCTCCCTGAGTGAGGTCTATAGTCTTTGTCCACCTAGCCTATACTCTGTCTGCGGTCTTCTTTGCCCCTCCCCAATCTTCATGACTTTGCATTTGGCAGGATTGAATTCGAGAAGCCAGTTTCTGGACCACATGTCCAGCCTGTCCAGGTCTCTTTGCAGTCCTGCCTCATCCTCACCCGATTTAATTCTTCTCATCAACTTCACATCATCTGCGAATAGGGACACTTCAGAGTCTATTCCTTCCATTATGTCGTTCACATATATCAAAAATAGCACTGGTCCTAGAACCGACCCCTGTGGGACCCCCCTCGTAACAGGCGCCCACTGTGATGCCTCTTCACGTACCATGACTCGTTGCTGCCTCCCTGTCAGGTATTCCCTTATCCATTGCAGTGCCCTCCCTTTTACATGCGCCTGATCCTCCAGCTTCTGCACTAATCTCTTGTGGGGAACTGTGTCAAAGGCCTTCCTGCAGTCCAGGAAAACGCAATCTACCCACCCCTCTCTCTCGTGTCTTACTTCTGTTACCTTGTCATAAAACTCCAGGAGGTTTGTGATACAAGATTTGCCTTCCATGAACCCATGCTGGTGTTAATTTATAATCTTGTTCCGTTCCAGGTGTTCGACCACTCTCCTCCTGATAATCTTCTCCATGACTTTGCACACAATACATGTCAGAGACACAGGTCTGTAGTTTAGTGCCTCGTTTCTGTTTCCTTTCTTAAATATGGGGACTACATTTACTGTCTTCCATTTCTCAGGTAGTTGCCCAGTTTCAAGGGATGTATTGAAGATTGTGGTTAGAGGCACGCACAGCATCTCTGCTCCTTCTCTAAGGACCCACGGGGAGATGATGTCCAGTCCCATCGCCTTTGAGGTGTCAAGGTCACTTAGCAGCTTCTTCACCTCCTCCTCGGTTGTTCGTATGTCATCCAACACTTGTTGGTATATTCCCTCTTGATGTTCCCTTCTGTGCTGTCTTCCCACAGCCCTTCCTGTCTCTACTGTAAAAACTTCCTTAAATCTCATGTGAGTATGTGCTGTGTGTATGTGCTGTGAGTATGTGCTGTATGTGCTGTGTGTATGTGCTGCGTGTATGTGCTGTGTGTATGTGCTGTGTGTATGTGCTGTGTGTATGTGCTGTGTGTATGTGCTGTGTGTATGTGCTGTGTGTATGTGCTGTGTGTATGTGCTGTGTGTATGTGCTGTGTGTATGTGCTGTGTGTATGTGCTGTGTGTATGTGCTGTGTGTATGTGCTGTGTGTATGTGCTGCGTGCATGTGCTGTGTGTATGTGCTGTGTGTATGTGCTGTGTGTATGTGCTGTGTGTATGTCCTGTGTGTATGTGCTGCGTGCATGTGCTGTGTGTATGTGCTGTGTGTATGTGCTGTGTGTATGTGCTGTGTGTATGTGCTGTGTGTATGTGCTGTGTGTATGTGCTGTGTGTATGTGCTGTGTGTATGTGCTGTGTGTATGTGCTGTGTGTATGTGCTGTGTGTATGTGCTGCGTGTATGTGCTGTGTGTATGTGCTGTGTGTATGTGCTGTGTGTATGTGCTGTGTGTATGTGCTGTGTGTATGTGCTGTGTGTATGTGCTGCGTGTATGTGCTGTGTGTATGTGCTGTGTGTATGTGCTGTGAGGTGTGTATGTGTGTGTATGTGCGGTGAGGTGTGTATGGGTGTGTGTATATGTGATGTGTGGTGTGTATATGTGTGTACGTGCGGTGAGGTGTGTACGTGTGTGTGTATGTGCTGTGTGGTGTGTATGTGTGTGTGTATGTGCTGTGTATGTGTGTGTGTATACAATGACGTGTGTATGTCTATACTTTTGAGAGTATACACAGTAATATACACATTAACATATATATATATATATATATATATATATATATATATATATATATATATATATATATGCAAGGAATTCGCAAGAGCAGGCGAAATATACACAAACACTGATCTCTGGCTGAAGGAGACTCGAACCTACGAACCTTGGAACAAGGTACGCAGTGCTTTACCAATCAACCCACACTGGACCAGTACCTTGGAGTCCAGCTTGCGCTAGACTTTGATCCAAGGCAGCCAGCTTTCAGAGAGAAGGCTTACAGCTTTTCATCTCATCCCCTGCATGCATCAGCCTTACTAGAGATATTAACAATGCATGGAATTCACAAGAGCAGGCGAAATATACACGACTTGTACAAGTAGCCCATCAATGTGGGAAGGACCAACTTCCACTGGGGAATCCCGCCTACCACTGACTATGTCCTCGTCTGCTACACGTCCCTAGTCACTGACGCCTATATAAGCACCAGTCTCCTTACCTGTGCTTCAGAATCTCTACAACCTCGGTGTTGTAAACACCACCTCCAAGGCTGAGGGACTGATTACCTCATCTTTTGGATATACTTCTTCTGTTTTCTAATTATGTTCTAGAATCTGTACTGATGAAGCCACTGGAGGGCGAAACGTCTACAATAAAGATAACCAGATGTTACACATGTGTCTTAACTTTCATATTGTCGGTATTGTATACCTGTCTTGTACACCCTGCCTTGGTGGGTCACCCTGCCTTGGTGGGTCACCCTGCCTTGGTGGGTCACCCTGCCTTGGTGGGTCACCCTGCCATGGTGGACCACCCTGCCTTGGTGGGTCACCCTGCCTTGGTGGGTCACCCTGCCTTGGTGGGTCACCCTGCCTTGGTGGGTCACCCTGCCATGGTGGACCACCCTGCCTTGGTGGGTCACCCTGCCTTGGTGGGCCACCCTGCCTTGGTGGGTCACCCTGCCTTGGTGGGTCACCCTGCCTTGGTGGGTCACCCTGCCTTGGTGGGTCACCCTGCCATGGTGGGTCACCCTGCCTTGGTGGGTCACCCTGCCTTGGTGGGTCACCCTGCCTTGGTGGGTCACCCTGCCTTGGTGGGCCACCCTGCCTTGGTGGGTCACCCTGCCTTGGTGGGTCACCCTGCCTTGGTGGGTCACCCTGCCTTGGTGGGTCACACTGCCTTGGTGGGTCACCCTGCCTTGGTGGGTCACCCTGCCTTGGTGGGTCACCCTGCCTTGGTGGGTCACCCTGCCTTGGTGGGTCACCCTGCCTTGGTGGGTCACCCTGCCTTGGTGGGTCACCCTGCCTTGGTGGGTCACCCTGCCTTGGTGGGTCACCCTGCCTTGGTGGGTCACCCTGCCTTGGTGGGTCACCCTGCCTTGGTGGACCACCCTGCCTTGGTGGGTCACCCTGCCTTGGTGGGTCACCCTGCCTTGGTGGGTCACCCTGCCTTGGTGGTCCACCCTGCCTTGGTGGGTCACCCTGCCTTGGTGGGTCACCCTGCCTTGGTGGACCACCCTGCCTTGGTGGGTCACCCTGCCTTGGTGGACCACCCTGCCTTGGTGGTCCACCCTGCCTTGGTGGGTCACCCTGCCTTGGAGGTCCACCCTGCCTTGCTGGGTCACCCTGCCTTGGTGGGTCACCCTGCCTTGGTGGACCACCCTGCCTTGGTGGGTCACCCTGCCTTGGTGGGTCACCCTGCCTTGGTGGGTCACCCTGCCTTGGTGGGTCACCCTGCCTTGGTGGGTCACCCTGCCTTGGTGGGTCACCCTGCCTTGGTGGGTCACCCTGCCTTGGTGGGTCACCCTGCCTTGGTGGACCACCCTGCCTTGGTGGGTCACCCTGCCTTGGTGGGTCACCCTGCCTTGGTGGGTAACCCTGCCTTGGTGGACCACCCTGCCTTGGTGGGTCACCCTGCCTTGGTGGGTCACCCTGCCTTGGTGGGTCACCCTGCCTTGGTGGGTCACCCTGCCTTGGTGGACCACCCTGCCTTGGTGGGTCACCCTGCCTTGGTGGGTCACCCTGCCTTGGTGGGTCACCCTGCCTTGGTGGGTCACCCTGCCTTGGTGGGTCACCCTGCCTTGGTGGGTCACCCTGCCTTGGTGGGTCACCCTGCCTTGGTGGACCACCCTGCCTTGGTGGGTCACCCTGCCTTGGTGGGTCACCCTGCCTTGGTGGGTCACCCTGCCTTGGTGGGTCACCCTGCCTTGGTGGGTCACCCTGCCTTGGTGGGTCACCCTGCCTTGGTGGGTCACCCTGCCTTGGTGGGTCACCCTGCCTTGGTGGGTCACCCTGCCTTGGTGGGTCACCCTGCCTTGGTGGGTCACCCTGCCTTGGTGGGTCACCCTGCCTTGGTGGGTCACCCTGCCTTGGTGGGTCACCCTGCCTTGGTGGGTCACCCTGCCTTGGTGGGTCACCCTGCCTTGGTGGGTCACCCTGCCTTGGTGGGTCACCCTGCCCTGCCTTGGTGGTCCACCCTGCCTTGGTGGGTCACCCTGCCTTGGTGGGTCACCCTGCCTTGGTGGGTCACCCTGCCTTGGTGGGTCACCCTGCCTTGGTGGGTCACCCTGCCTTGGTGGGTCACCCTGCCTTGGTGGGTCACCCTGCCTTGGTGGGTCACCCTGCCTTGGTGGACCACCCTGCCTTGGTGGACCACCCTGCCTTGGTGGGTCACCCTGCCTTGGTGGGTCACCCTGCCTTGGTGGGTCACCCTGCCTTGGTGGGTCACCCTGCATTGGTGGGTCACCCTGCCTTGGTGGGTCACCCTGCCTTGGTGGACCACCCTGCCTTGGTGGGTCACCCTGCCTTGGTGGGTCACCCTGCCTTGGTGGGTCACCCTGCCTTGGTGGGTCACCCTGCCTTGGTGGGTCACCCTGCCTTGGTGGGTCACCCTGCCTTGGTGGGTCACCCTGCCTTGGTGGGTCACACTGCCTTTGTGGGTCACTCTGCCTTGGTGGGTCACCCTGCCTTGGTGGGTCACCCTGCCTTTTTGGGTCACCCTGCCATGGTGGATCACCCTGCCTTGGTGGGTCACCCTTCCTTGGTGGGTCACCCTGCCTTGGTGGACCACCCTGCCTTGGTGGGTCACCCTGCCTTGGTGGGTCACCCTGCCTTGGTGGGTCACCCTGCCTTGGTGGGTCACCCTGTCTTGGTGGGTCACCCTGCCTTGGTGGGTCACCCTGCCTTGGTGGGTCGCCCTGCCTTGGTGGGTCACCATGCCTTGGTGGTCCACCCTGCCTTGGTGGGTCACCCCTGCCTTGGTGGGTCACCCCTGCCTTGGTGGGTCACCCCTGCCTTGGTGGGTCACCCCTGCCTTGGTGGGTCACCCCTGCCTTGGTGGGTCACCCCTGCCTTGGTGGGTCACCCTGCCTTGGTGGGTCACCCTGACTTGGTGGGTCACACTGCCTTGGTGGGTCACCCTGCCTTGGTGGGTCACACTGAGTTGGTGGGTCACCCTGCCTTGGTGGGTCACCCTGCCTTGGTGGGTCACCCTGCCTTGGTGGGTCACCCTGCCTTGGTGGGTCACTCTGCCTTGGTGGGTCACCCTGCCTTGGTGGGTCACCCTGCCTTGGTGGGTCACCCTGCCTTGGTGGGTCACCCTGCCTTGGTGGGTCACCCTGCCTTGGTGGGGCACCCTGCCTTGGTGGGTCACCCTGCCTTGGTGGGCCACCCTGCCTTGGTGGGTCACCCTGCCTTGGTGGGCCACCCTGCCTTGGTGGGTCACCCTGCCTTGGTGGGTCACCCTGCCTTGGTAGGTCACCCTGCCTGTGTGGGTCACCCTGCCTTGGTGGGTCACCCTGCCTTGGTGGGTCACTCTGCCTTGGTGGGTCATTCTGCCTTGGTGGGTCACCCTGCCATGGTGGGTCACCCTGCCTTGGTAGGTCACTCTGCCTTGGTGGGTCACTCTGCCTTGGTGGGTCACCCTGCCTTGGTGGGTCACCCTGCCTTGGTGGGTCACCCTGCATTGGTGGGCCACTCTGCCTTGGTGGATCACCCTGCCTTGGTGGGCCACTCTGCCTTGGTGGGTCACTCTGCCTTGGTAGGCCACTCTGCCTTGGTGGGTCACCCTGCCTTGGTAGGCCACTCTGCCTTGTTGGGCCACCCTGCCTTGGTGGGTCACTCTGCCTTGGTGGGTCACTCTGCCTTGGTGGACCACCCTGCCTTGGTGGGTCACCCTGCCATGGTGGACCACCCTGCCTTGGTGGATCACCCTGCCTTGGTGGGAGACTGCCGATGTGTTTATATATATATATATTTATATATATATATATATATATATATATATATATATATATATATATATATATATATATATATATATATATATATATATATATATATATATATATATATATACGTATTTTAAATATTTTTAAGTCATAATGCAGCTCCTGGCCCACGGGAATAGGTAGGTAGGTATATATTAGCTCCTAACGTAGCAAGTTATAATGGAATTAGGTGATATTTTGAACCTCAAGGTTCAGTTTGAGTTTTCTGGATGAGATTAGTTGTTTGTTGTGTTTGTTGTGTTTGTTGTGTTTGTTAGGTGTTTGTTGTGTTTGTTAGGTGTTTGTTGTGTTTGTTGTGTTTGTTGTGTTTGTTAGGTGTTTGTTGTGTTTGTTGTGTTTGTTGTGTTTGTTAGGTGTTTGTTGTGTTTGTTGTGTTTGTTGTGTTTGTTAGGTGTTTGTTGTGTTTGTTGTGTTTGTTGTGTTTGTTAGGTGTTTGTTGTGTTTGTTAGGTGTTTGTTGTGTTTGTTGTGTTTGTTAGGTGTTTGTTGTGTTTGTTGTGTTTGTTGTGTTTGTTAGTTGTTTGTTGTGTTTGTTGTGTTTGTTGTGTTTGTTGTGTTTGTTGTGTTTGTTAGTTGTTTGTTGTGTTTGTTGTGTTTGTTGTGTTTGTTGTGTTTGTTGTGTTTGTTAGATGTTTGTTGTGTTTGTTGTGTTTGTTGTGTTTGTTGTGTTTGTTAGTTGTTTGTTGTGTTTGTTAGATGTTTGTTGTGTTTGTTGTGTTTGTTAGGTGTTTGTTGTGTTTGTTGTGTTTGTTGTGTTTGTTAGATGTTTGTTGTGTTTGTTGTGTTTGTTGTGTTTGTTAGTTGTTTGTTGTGTTTGTTAGTTGTTTGTTGTGTTTGTTAGTTGTTTCTTGTGTTTGTTGTGTTTGTTAGTTGTTTCTTGTGTTTGTTGTGTTTGTTGTGTTTGTTAGTTGTTTGTTGTGTTTGTTAGGTGTTTGTTGTGTTTGTTGTGTTTGTTGTGTTTGTTAGTTGTTTGTTGTGTTTGTTGTGTTTGTTGTGTTTGTTAGTTGTTTGTTGTTTTTGTTAGTTGTTTGTTGTGTTTGTTAGGTGTTTGTTGTGTTTGTTAGTTGTTTGTTGTGTTTGTTAGGTGTTTGTTGTGTTTGTTGTGTTTGTTAGATGTTTGTTGTGTTTGTTGTGTTTGTTGTGTTTGTTAGGTGTTTGTTGTGTTTGTTAGATGTTTGTTGTGTTTGTTGTGTTTGTTAGATGTTTGTTGTGTTTGTTGTGTTTGTTAGGTGATTGTTGTGTTTGTTAGGTGTTTGTTGTGTTTGTTGTGTTTGTTAGATGTTTGTTGTGTTTGTTAGATGTTTGTTGTGTTTGTTGTGTTTGTTAGGTGATTGTTGTGTTTGTTAGGTGTTTGTTGTGTTTGTTGTGTTTGTTAGATGTTTGTTGTGTTTGTTGTGTTTGTTGTGTTTGTTAGGTGTTTGTTGTGTTTGTTAGATGTTTGTTGTGTTTGTTGTGTTTGTTAGATGTTTGTTGTGTTTGTTGTGTTTGTTGTGTTTGTTGTGTTTGTTGTGTTTGTTGTGTGTTTGTTGTGTTTGTTGTGTTTGTTGTGTTTGTTAGATGTTTGTTGTGTTTGTTGTGTTTGTTAGTTGTTTGTTGTGTTTGTTGTGTTTGTTGTGTTTGTTGTGTTTGTTAGATGTTTGTTGTGTTTGTTGTGTTTGTTGTGTTTGTTAGTTGTTTGTTGTGTTTGTTGTGTTTGTTGTGTTTGTTGTGTTTGTTAGTTGTTTGTTGTGTTTGTTGTGTTTGTTGTGTTTGTTGTGTTTGTTAGGTGTTTGTTGTGTTTGTTAGGTGTTTGTTGTGTTTGTTGTGTTTGTTGTGTTTGTTGTGTTTGTTGTGTTTGTTGTGTTTGTTAGGTGTTTGTTGTGTTTGTTGTGTTTGTTGTGTTTGTTAGATGTTTGTTGTGTTTGTTAGATGTTTGTTGTGTTTGTTGTGTTTGTTGTGTTTGTTGTGTTTGTTAGGTGTTTGTTGTGTTTGTTGTGTTTGTTGTGTTTGTTGTGTTTGTTAGGTGTTTGTTGTGTTTGTTGTGTTTGTTGTGTTTGTTAGGTGTTTGTTGTGTTTGTTGTGTTTGTTAGGTGTTTGTTGTGTTTGTTGTGTTTGTTGTGTTTGTTAGAGTGTTTGTTAGAGTGTTTGTTAGTGTTTGTTAGAGTGTTTGTTAGTGTTTGTTAGAGTGTTTGTTAGAGTGTTTGTTAGTGTTTGTTAGAGTGTTTGTTAGAGTGTTTGTTAGTGTTTGTTAGAGTGTTTGTTAGTGTTTGTTAGAGTGTTTGTTAGAGTGTTTGTTAGAGTGTTTGTTAGTGTTTGTTGGGTTTGTTAGTTGTTTGTTGTGTTTGTTAGGTGTTTGTTGTGTTTGTTGTGTTTGTTCGGAGTGTGTTGTGTTTGTTGTGTTTGTTGTGTTTGTTGTGTTTGTTAGATGTTTGTTGTGCTTGTTAGATGTTTGTTGTGTTTGTTATATGTTTGTTGTGTTTGTTGTGTTTGTTAGATGTTTGTTGTGTTTGTTAGGTGTTTGTTGTGTTTGTTAGGTGTTTGTTGTGTTTGTTGTGTTTGTTAGATGTTTGTTGTGTTTGTTAGGTGTTTGTTGTGTTTGTTGTGTTTGTTGTGTTTGTTAGATGTTTGTTGTGTTTGTTAGGTGTTTGTTGTGCTTGTTGTGTTTGTTGTGTTTGTTAGATGTTTGTTGTGTTTGTTAGATGTTTGTTGTGTTTGTTGTGTTTGTTGTGTTTGTTAGATGTTTGTTGTGTTTGTTGTGTTTGTTAGATGTTTGTTGTGTTTGTTAGGTGTTTGTTGTGTTTGTTGTGTTTGTTGTGTTTGTTGTGTTTGTTAGGTGTTTGTTGTGTTTGTTAGGTGTTTGTACTGTTTGTTAGGTGTTTGTTGTGTTTGTTGTGTTTGTTGTGTTTGTTAGATGTTTGTTGTTTGTTGTGTTTGTTAGTTGTTTGTTGTGTTTGTTGTGTTTGTTAGTTGTTTGTTGTGTTTGTTGTGTTTGTTGTGTTTGTTGTGTTTGTTGTGTTTGTTAGTTGTTTGTTGTGTTTGTTGTGTTTGTTAGTTGTTTGTTGTGTTTGTTGTGTTTGTTAGTTGTTTGTTGTGTTTGTTGTGTTTGTTGTGTTTGTTGTGTTTGTTGTGTTTGTTAGTTGTTTGTTGTGTTTGTTAGGTGTTTGTTGTGTTTGTTGTGTTTGTTAGATGTTTGTTGTGTTTGTTAGGTGTTTGTTGTGTTTGTTGTGTTTGTTAGATGTTTGTTGTGTTTGTTGTGTTTGTTGTGTTTGTTGTGTTTGTTAGATGTTTGTTGTGTTTGTTGTGTTTGTTGTGTTTGTTGTGTTTGTTAGATGTTTGTTGTGTTTGTTGTGTTTGTTGTGTTTGTTAGATGTTTGTTGTGTTTGTTGTGTTTGTTAGTTGTTTGTTGTGTTTGTTAGTTGTTTGTTGTGTTTGTTAGTTGTTTGTTGTGTTTGTTGTGTTTGTTAGGTGTTTGTTGTGTTTGTTAGTTGTTTCTTGTGTTTGTTGTGTTTGTTGTGTTTGTTAGGTGTTTGTTGTGTTTGTTGTGTTTGTTAGGTGTTTGTTGTGTTTGTTAGTTGTTTGTTGTGTTTGTTGTGTTTGTTGTGTTTGTTGTGTTTGTTAGTTGTTTGTTGTGTTTGTTGTGTTTGTTGTGTTTGTTGTGTTTGTTGTGTTTGTTAGTTGTTTGTTGTGTTTGTTAGTTGTTTGTTGTGTTTGTTGTGTTTGTTGTGTTTGTTAGTTGTTTGTTGTGTTTGTTAGTTGTTTGTTGTGTTTGTTGTGTTTGTTGTGTTTGTTGTGTTTGTTGTGTTTGTTAGTTGTTTGTTGTGTTTGTTAGTTGTTTGTTGTGTTTGTTGTGTTTGTTAGTTGTTTGTTGTGTTTGTTAGTTGTTTGTTGTGTTTGTTAGTTGTTTGTTGTGTTTGTTGTGTTTGTTGTGTTTGTTGTGTTTGTTGTGTTTGTTGTGTTTGTTGTGTTTGTTAGTTGTTTGTTGTGTTTGTTAGTTGTTTGTTGTGTTTGTTGTGTTTGTTGTGTTTGTTGTGTTTGTTGTGTTTGTTGTGTTTGTTAATTGTTTGTTGTGTTTGTTGTGTTTGTTGTGTTTGTTGTGTTTGTTTTGTTTGTTGTGTTTGTTGTGTTTGTTGTGTTTGTTGTGTTTGTTGTGTTTGTTGTGTTTGTTGTGTTTGTTGTGTTTGTTGTGTTTGTTAGTTGTTTGTTGTGTTTGTTGTGTTTGTTGTGTTTGTTGTGTTTGTTGTGTGTTTGTTGTGTTTGTTGTGTTTGTTGTGTTTGTTAGTTGTTTGTTGTGTTTGTTGTGTTTGTTGTGTTTGTTGTGTTTATTGTGTTGTGTTTGTTATGTTTGTTGTGTTTGTTGGGTTTGTTGTGTTTGTTGTGTTTGTTGTGTTGTGTTTGTTATGTTTGTTGTGTTTGTTGGGTTTGTTGTGTTTGTTGTGTTTGTTGTTTGTTGTGTTTGTTGTGTGTGTTGTGTTTGTTGTTTTTGTTGTGTTTGTTGTGTTTGTTGTGTTTGTTGTGTTTGTTTGTTTTTTGTTGTGTTTTTGTGTTTTTTGTGTTTGTTGTGTTTGTTGTGTTTGTTGTGTTTGTTGTGTTTGTTGTGTTTGTTGTGTTTGTTGTGTTTGTTGTGTTTGTTGTGTTTGTTAGTTGTTTGTTGTGTTTGTTGTGTTTGTTGTGTTTGTTGTGTTTGTTGTGTTTGTTGTGTTTGTTGTGTTTGTTGTGTTTGTTGTGTTTGTTGTGTTTGTTATGTTTGTTGTGTTGTGTTTGTTATGTTTGTTGTGTTTGTTGGGTTTGTTGGGTTTGTTGTGTTTGTTGTTTGTTGTGTTTGTTGTGTTTGTTGTGTTTGTTGTGTTTGTTGGGTTTGTTGTGTTTGTTGTGTTTGTTGTGTTTGTTGTGTTTGTTGTGTTGTGTTTGTTATGTTTGTTGTGTTTGTTGGGTTTGTTGTGTTTGTTGTGTTTGTTGTGTTGTGTTTGTTATGTTTGTTGTGTTTGTTGTGTGTGTTGTGTTTGTTGGGTTTGTTGTGTTTGTTGTGTTTGTTGTGTTTGTTGTGTTTGTTGTGTTGTGTGTGTTATGTTTGTTGTGTTTGTTGTGTTTGTTGTGTTTGTTGTGTTTGTTGTGTTTGTTGTGTTTGTTTTGTTTGTTGTTTTGTTGTTTGTTGTGTTTGTTGTGTTTGCTGTGTTTGTTGTGTTTGTTAGTTGTTTGTTGTGTTTGTTGTGTTTGTTTGTTGTTTGTTGTGTTTGTTAGTTGTTTGTTGTGTTTGTTGTGTTTGTTGTGTTTGTTGTGTTTGTTGTGTTTGTTGTGTTTGTTAGTTGTTTGTTGTGTTTGTTGTGTTTGTTAGTTGTTTGTTGTGTTTGTTGTGTTTGTTGTGTTTGTTGTGTTTGTTGTGTTTGTTGTGTTTGTTAGTTGTTTGTTGTGTTTGTTGTGTTTGTTAGTTGTTTGTTGTGTTTGTTGTGTTTGTTGTGTTTGTTAGTTGTTTGTTGTGTTTGTTGTGTTTGTTAGTTGTTTGTTGTGTTTGTTGTGTTTGTTGTGTTTGTTGTGTTTGTTGTGTTTGTTGTGTTTGTTGTGTTTGTTGTGTTGTGTTTGTTATGTTTGTTGTGTTTGTTGTGTGTGTTGTGTTTGTTGGGTTTGTTGTGTTTGTGTTTGTTGTGTTTGTTGTGTTTGTTGTATTGTGTTTGTTATGTTTGTTGTGTTTGTTGTGTTTGTTGTGTTGTGTTTGTTATGTTTGTTGTGTTTGTTGTGTTTGTTGTGTTTGTTGTGTTTGTTAGTTGTTTGTTGTGTTTGTTGTGTTTGTTAGTTGTTTGTTGTGTTTGTTGTGTTTGTTAGTTGTTTGTTGTGTTTGTTGTGTTTGTTGTGTTTGTTGTGTTTGTTAGTTGTTTGTTGTGTTTGTTGTGTTTGTTGTGTTTGTTGTGTTTGTTAGTTGTTTGTTGTGTTTGTTGTGTTTGTTGTGTTTTTGTTGTGTTTGTTGTGTTTGTTGTGTTTGTTGTGTTTGTTGTGTTTGTTGTGTTTGTTGTGTTTGTTGTGTTTGTTGTGTTTGTTGTGTTTGTTGTGTTTGTTGTGTTTGTTGTGTTTGTTGTTTGTTTGTTGTGTTTGTTGTGTTTGTTGTGTTTGTTGTGTTTGTTGTTTGTTTGTTGTGTTTGTTGTGTTTGTTGTGTTTGTTGTGTTTGTTGTGTTTGTTGTGTTTGTTAGTTGTTTGTTGTGTTTGTTGTGTTTGTTAGATGTTTGTTGTGTTTGTTGTGTTTGTTGTGTTTGTTGTGTTTGTTGTGTTTGTTGTGTTTGTTGTGTTTGTTAGATGTTTGTTGTGTTTGTTGTGTTTGTTGTGTTTGTTGTGTTTGTTTGTTGTTTGTTTGTTAGTGTTTGTTGTGTTTGTTGTGTTTGTTGTGTTTGTTGTGTTTGTTGTGTTTGTTGTGTTTGTTGTGTTTGTTGTGTTTGTTGTGTTTGTTGTGTTTGTTGTGTTTGTTGTGTTTGTTTGTTTGTGTTTGTTGTGTTTGTTGTGTTTGTTAGTTGTTTGTTGTGTTTGTTGTGTTTGTTAGTTGTGTTGTTGTGTTTGTTGTTTGTTGTGTTGTGTTTGTTAGTTGTGCTTGTTGTGTTTGTTGTGTTTGTTGTGTTTGTTAGTTTTGTTGTGTTTGTTGTGTTTGTTAGTTGTTTGTTGTGTTTGTTGTGTTTGTTGTGTTTGTTGTGTTTGTTGTGTTTGTTTTGTTTGTTGTGTTTTTTTGTTGTGTTGTTGTTTTGTTGTGTTTGTTAGTTGTGTGTTGTGTTTGTTGTGTTTGTTGTGTTTGTTGTGTTTGTTAGATGTTTGTTGTGTTTGTTGTGTTTGTTGTGTTTGTTGTGTTTGTTGTGTTTGTTGTGTTTGTTGTGTTTGTTGTGTTTGTTGTGTTTGTTGTGTTTGTTAGTTGTTTGTTGTGTTTGTTGTGTTTGTTGTGTTTGTTGTGTTTGTTGTGTTTGTTGTGTTTGTTGTGTTTGTTGTGTTTGTTGTGTGTTTGTTGTGTTTGTTGTGTTTGTTGTGTTTGTTGTGTTTGTTGTGTTTGTTGTGTGTTTGTTGTGTTTGTTGTGTTTGTTGTGTTTGTTGTGTTTGTTGTGTTTGTTGTGTTTGTTGTGTTGTGTTTGTTATGTTTGTTGTGTTTGTTGTGTGTGTTGTGTTTGTTGGGTTTGTTGTGTTTGTTGTGTTTGTTAGTTGTTTGTTGTGTTTGTTGTGTTTGTTGTGTTTGTTGTGTTTGTTGTGTTTGTTGTGTGTTTGTTGTGTTTGTTGTGTGTTTGTTGTTTGTTGTGTTTGTTGTGTGTTTGTTGTGTTTGTTGTGTGTTTGTTGTGTTTGTTGTGTGTTTGTTGTGTTTGTTGTGTGTTTGTTGTGTTTGTTGTGTTTGTTGTGTTTGTTGTGTTTGTTGTGTTTGTTGTGTGTTTGTTGTGTTTGTTGTGTTTGTTGTGTTTGTTGTGTTTGTTGTGTTTGTTGTGTGTTTGTTGTGTTTGTTGTGTGTTTGTTGTGTTTGTTGTGTTTGTTGTGTTTGTTGTGTGTTTGTTGTGTTTGTTGTGTTTGTTTGTTTGTTGTGTTTGTTGTGTGTGTGTGTTTGTTGTGTTTGTGTGTTTGTTGTGTTTGTTGTGTTTGTGTGTTTGTTGTGTTTGTGTGTTTGTGTGTTTGTTGTGTTTGTGTGTTTGTTGTGTTTGTGTGTTTGTTGTGTTTGTGTGTTTGTGTGTTTGTGTGTTTGTTGTGTTTGTGTGTTTGTTGTGTTTGTGTGTTTGTTGTGTTTGTGTGTTTGTTGTGTTTGTTGTGTTTGTTGTGTGTTTGTTGCGTTTGTTGTGTTTGTTGTTTGTTGGGGTTTGTTGTGTTTGTTGTGTTTGTTGTGTTTGTTGTGTTTGTGTGTTTGTTGTGTTTGTTGTGTTTGTTGTGTGTTTGTTGTGTTTGTTGTGTTTGTTGTGTTTGTTGTGTGTTTGTTGTGTTTGTTGTGTTTGTTGTGTGTTTGTTGTGTTTGTTGTGTTTGTTGTGTTTGTTGTGTTTGTTGTGTTTGTTGTGTGTTTGTTGTGTGTTTGTTGTGTTTGTTGTGTTTGTTGTGTGTTTGTTGTGTTTGTTGTGTTTGTTGTGTTTGTTGTGTTTGTTGTGTGTTTGTTGTGTTTGTTGTGTTTGTTGTGTGTTTGTTGTGTTTGTTGTGTTTGTTGTGTTTGTTGTGTTTGTTGTGTGTTTGTTGTGTTTGTTGTGTTTGTTGTGTGTTTGTTGTGTTTGTTGTGTTTGTTTTGTTTGTTGTGTTTGTTTTGTTTGTTGTGTTTGTTGTTTGTTGTGTTTGTTGTGTGTTTGTTGTGTTTGTTGTTTGTTGTTTGTTGTGTTTGTTGTGTTTGTTGTGTTTGTGATGTTGTTTGTTGTGTTTGTGATGTTGTTTGTTGTGTTTGTGATGTTGTTTGTTGTGTTTGTGATGTTGTTTGTTGTGTTTGTGATGTTGTTTGTTGTGTTTGTGATGTTGTTTGTTGTGTTTGTGATGTTGTTTGTTGTGTTTGTGATGTTGTTTGTTTGTTGTGTTTGTTGTGTTTGTTGTGTTTGTTGTGTTTGTTGTGTTTGTTGTGTTTGTAGTGTTTGTTGTGTTTGTTGTGTTTGTTGTGTTTGTTGTGTTTTTGTCGTGTTTGTGTGTGTGTTTGTGTTTGTTGTATGTTTGTTGTGTGTTTGTGTGTTTGTGTTTTTGTTTGTGTGTTTGTTGTGTTTGTTGTGTGTTTGTGTTTGTTGTGTTTGTTGAGTTTGTTGTGTTTGTTGTGTGTTTGTTGTGTTTGTTGTGTTTGTTGTGTTTGTTGTGTTTGTTGTGTTTGTTGTTTTTTTGTCGTGTTTGTTGTGTTTGTTGTGTTTGTTGTGTTTGTTTTTTGTTGTGTTTGTTGTATTTGTTGTGTTTGTTGTGTTTGTTGTGTTTGTTGTGTTTGTTGTGTTTGTTGTGTTTGTTGTTTGTTGTGTTTGTTGTGTTTGTTGTGTTTGTTGTGTTTGTTGTGTTTGTTGTGTTTGTTGTGTGTTTGTTGTGTGTTTGTTGTGTTTGTTGTGTGTTTGTTGTGTTTGTTGTGTTTGTTGTGTTTGTTGTGTGTTTGTTGTGTTTGTTGTGTTTGTTGTGTTTGTTGTGTTTGTTGTGTTTGTTGTGTTTGTTGTGTTTGTTAGTTGTTTGTTGTGTTTGTTGTGTTTGTTGTGTTTGTTGTGTGTTTGTTGTGTTTGTTGTGTTTGTTGTGTTGTTTTTGATTTGTTTGTTGTTTGTGTTTGTTGTGTTTTGTTTGTTGTGTTTGATGTGTTGGTTGTGTTTTATGTGTTTGCTGTGTTTGTTGTGTTTGTTGTGTTTGTTGTGTTTTTTGTGTTTGTTGTGTTTGTTTGTTGTGTTGTGTTTGTTGTGTTTGATGTGTTTGTTGTGTTTGATGTGTTTGCTGTGTTTGTTGTGTTGTGTTTGTTGTGTTTTTTGTGTTTGTTGTGTTTGTTTGTTGTGTTGTGTTTGTTGTGTTTGATGTTTTTGTTGTGTTTGTTTGTTTGTTGTTGTGTTTGTTGTGTTTGTTTTGTTTGTTGTGTTTGTTGTTTGTTGTGTTTGTTGTGTTTGTTTTGTTTGTTGTGTTTGTTTTGTTTGTGTTTGTTGTTTGTTGTGTTTGTTGTGTGTTTGTTGTGTTTGTTGTTTGTTGTTTGTTGTGTTTGTTTTGTTTGTTGTGTTTGCTGTTTGTTGTGTTTGTTGTTTGTTGTGTTTGTTTTGTTATTGTGTTTGTTGTGTGTTTGTTGTGTGTTTGTTGTGTTTGTTGTGTGTTTGTTGTGTTTGTTGTGTGTTTGTTGTGTTTGTTGTTTGTTGTGTTTGTTGTGTTTGTTGTGTTTGTTGTGTTTGTTGTTTGTTGTGTTTGTTGTGTTTGTTGTTTGTTTGTTGTTTGTTTGTTGTGTTTGTTGTGTTTGTTGTTTGTTTGTTGTGTTTGTTGTGTTTGTTGTGTTTGTTGTTTTTGTTGTGTGTTTGTTGTGTTTGTTGTGTTTGTTGTGTTTGTTGTGTTTGTTGTTTGTTTGTTGTGTTTGTTGTGTTTGTTGTGTTTGTTGTGTTTGTTGTGTTTGTTGTGTTTGTTGTGTTTGTTGTTTGTTTGTTGTGTTTGTTGTGTTTGTTGTGTTTGTTGTGTTTGTTGTTGTTTGTTGTTTGTTTGTTGTGTTTGTTGTGTTTGTTGTGTTTGTTGTGTTTGTTGTTTGTTTGTTGTGTTTGTTGTGTTTGTTGTGTGTTTGTTGTGTGTTTGTTGTGTTTGTTGTTTGTTTGTTGTGTTTGTTGTGTTTGTTGTTTGTTTGTTGTGTTTGTTGTGTTTGTTGTGTTTGTTGTGTTTGTTGTTTATTTGTTGTGTTTGTTGTTTGTTTGTTGTGTTTGTTGTGTTTGTTGTTTGTTTGTTGTGTGTTTGTTGTGTTTGTTGTGTTTGTTGTGTGTTTGTTGTGTTTGTTGTGTTTGTTGTGTTTGTTGTGTTTGTTGTGTGTTTGTTGTGTGTTTGTTGTGTTTGTTGTGTTTGTTGTGTTTGTTGTGTGTTTGTTGTGTTTGTTGTGTTTGTTGTGTTTGTTGTGTTTGTTGTGTTTGTTGTGTTTGTTGTGTTTGTTGTGTTTGTTGAGTTTGTTGTGTTTGTTGTGTTTGTTGTGTTTGTTGTTTGTTTTGTTGTTTGTTTGTTGTGTGTTTGTGTTGTTTGTTGTGTGTTTGTTGTGTTGTGTGTTTGTTGTGTGTTTGTTGTGTTGTGTGTTTGTGTTGTTTGTTGTGTTGTTTGTTTGTGTTTTGTTGTTTTTGTTGTGTTGTGTTGTGTTTTGTTGTGTTTGTTGTGTTTGTTGTGTTTGTTGTGTTTGTTGTGTTTGTTGTGTTTGTTGTTGTTTTGTTATGTTGGTTGTGGTGTGTTTGTTGTGTTTGTTGTGTTGTGTTTGTTTGTTGTTTGTTTGTTGTGTTTGTTGTGTTTGTTGTGTTTGTTGTGTTTTTGTTGTGTTTGTTGTGTTTGTGATGTTGTTTGTTGTGTTTGTGATGTTGTTTGTTGTGTTTGTGATGTTGTTTGTTTGTTGTGTTTGTTGTTTATTTGTTGTGTTTGTTGTGTTTGTTGTGTTTGTTGTGTTTGTTGTGTTTGTTGTTTGTTTGTTGTTTGTTTGTTGTGTTTGTTGTGTTTGTTGTGTTTGTTGTGTTTGTTGTGTTTGTTGTTTGTTTGTTGTTTGTTTGTTGTGTTTGTTGTGTTTGTTGTGTGTTTGTTGTGTTTGTTGTTTGTTTGTTGTGTTTGTTGTGTTTGTTGTGTTTGTTGTGTTTGTTGTGTTTGTTGTGTTTGTTGTGTTTGTTGTGTTTGTTGTGTTTGTTGTGTTTGTTGTTTGTTTGTTGTTTGTTTGTTGTGTTTGTTTTGTTTGTTGTTTGTTTGTTTGTTGTGTTTGTGTGTTTGTTGTGTTTGTTGTTTGTTTGTTGTGTTTGTTGTGTTTGTTGTGTGTTGTTGTTTGTTTGATGTGTTTGTTGTTTGTTTGTTGTTTGTTTGTTGTGTGTTTGTTGTGTTTGTTGTGTTTGTTGTGTTTGCTGTGTTTGTTGTGTTTTTGTTGTGTTTGTTGTGTTTGTTGTGTTTTTTTTGTGTTTGTTGTGTGTTTGTTGTGTTTGTTTTGTTTGTTGTGTGTTTATTGTGTTTGTTGTGTGTTTGTTGTGTTTATTGTCGTGTAGGAACAAACACAGCACAGCACAATATTCACCTGTGACCAGCGGGGTCCCACAAGGGTCAGTCCTGGGACCAGCGGGGTCCCACAAGGGTCAGTCCTGGGACCAGTGCTGTTACTGGTATATGTGAAGGACGTGATGGAAGGAATAGACTCTGAAGTGTCCCTGTTTGTAGATGATGTGAAGTTAATGAGGAGATTTAAATCAGATGAGGACCAGGCAGGACTTCAGAGGGACCTGGACAGACCGGACACCTGGTCCAGCAACTGGCTTCTAGAATTCAACCCTGCCAAGTGCAAAGTCATGAAGATCGAGGAAGGTCAAAGAAGACCGGAGACGGAGTACAGGCTAGGTGGCCAAAGACTGCAAACTTCGCTCAAGGACAAAGATCTTGGGGTGACCATAACACCGAGCATGTCTCTAGAAGCACACATCAACCAGATAACTTCTGCAGCATGTGGGTGCCTGGCAAACCTGAGAATAGCGTTCCGATACCTTAATAAGGAATCGTTCAAGACACTGTACACTGTGTATGTTAGGCCCATACTGGAGTATGCAGCACCAGTCTGGAACCCACACCTGGGCAAACACGTCAAGAAATTAGAGAAAGTACAAAGGTTAGCAACAAGGCTAGTTCCAGAGCTAAGGGGAACGAAACAAACCATACCTCGGGTGGGGTTTAAACCCGTGGTCAGAGAGTTTTAAAACTCCAATCTGTCGCGTTAGCCGCTGGGCGGGTTCAAACCCCACCCGTGGTATGGTTTGTTTGTAATCGTGTCTACAATTTCGTGAGTCAAGCCAAGGGGAATGTCCTGTGAAGAAAGGTTAAGGAAAATCAGCCTGGAGACACTGGAGGACAGAAGGGTCAGGGGAGACATGATAACGACATATAAAATACTGCACGGAATAGACAAGGTGGACAGAGATAGGATGTTCCAGAAACAGAACACAGAAACAAGGGGTCACAATTGGAAGTTGAAGACTCAGATGAGTCAAAGGGATGTTAGGAAGTATTTCTTCAGTCATAGAGTTGTCAGGAAGTGGAATAGCCTAGCAAGTGAAGTAGTGGAGGCAGGAATAATACATAGTTTTAAGATGAGGCATGATAAAGCTCATGGAGCAGGGAGAGAGAGGACCTAGTAGCGATCAGTGAAGAGGAGGGGCCAGGAGCTGAGACTTCACTCCTGCAACCACAATTAGGCCCACCCCACACACCACAGACCCCACCCCCACAGTAACCCTCTATAGGCCCCTGCCAGGGCATCTGCTCCCCCAAACCCACCATTCTCCCCAGACCACAGTTATAGAAAAGAAGTTGAAGGTTTGGTTCGTGAATGTGGATGAAATAACGAATAAATGTGAGGATTGGCATGTAAGGATCAAGGAGATGTCCCCATACATCATATCAGTCACAGAAACAAAACTCACAGTGACAATAACAGACGCAATTTTCCCACCCGGATATCAGATCCTGAGGAAGGATAGGAAAAGAGGGGGAGATGGGGTTCCACTGCTCATTAAAAACCAATGAGGTTATCAGGAAATGGAAGGCATGGACGAGATTGGAGAAAGGGACTACATAGCAGGTACACTTCAGTCAGGGGAACATAAAGTAGTCATTGGAGTGATGTATAACCCACCACAGAACTGCAGGAGGCCAAGAGAGGAGTACGAAGAGAACAAGAGAGTGATGGTGGACACACTGGCTGAGGTGACAAGAAGAGCTTACTCGAGCAGAGCAAAGTTACTGGTTATGGGTGATTTCAACCACAGAGAGATCGACTGGGAAAACCTGGAGCCACATGTGGGTCCTGAAACATGGAGAGCCAAGATGATGGATGTGGCATTGGAGAACCTCATGCATCAACATGTTAAGGACGCTACCAGAGTGAGAGGGGAGGATGAACCAGCAAGACTGGACCTTGTGTTCACCCTGAGCAGTTCAGACACTGAGGACATCACATATGAAAGACCCCTCGGAGCTAGTGACCACGTAGTTCTGTGCTTTGAATACATAGATTTGAGGAACTTCCTGCAGGAGGTTCAGTGGGACAGAGAACTGGCAGGAAAGTCAGTAAATGAAATGATTGAATATGTAACAACAAAATGCAAGGAAGCAGAGGAAAGGTTTGTTCCCAAAGGAAATAGAAATATTGGGAAGACCAGAACGAGTCCTTGGTTTACCCGAAGGTGTAGGGAGGCAAAAACTATGTGCATTAGAGAATGGAAAAAGTACAGAAGGCAGAGAACACCAGAAAAGAAGGAGATTAGTCGAAGAGCCAGAAACGAATATGCACAGATAAGGAGGGAGGCTCAGCGACAGAATGAAAACAACATAGCATCGAAAGTCAAGTCTGACCCGAAACTGCTGTATAGCCACATTAGGAGGAAGACAACAGTCAAAGACCAGGTGATAAGGCTGAGGAAAGAAGGTGGAGAACTCACAAGAAACGATCATGAGGTATGTGAGGAGCTCAACATGAGATTTAAGGAAGTATTTACAGTAGAGACAGGAATGGCTCCGAGAAGGCAACACAGAGGGGGACGCCAACAGGAAACATGCCAACAGGTGCTGGATGACATACATACAATGGAGGAGGTGCAGAAGCTGCTAAGTTACCTCGATACCTCAAAGGCGATGGGACCGGACATTATCTCCCCATGGGTCCTTAGAGAAGGAGCAGAGATGCTGTGCGTGCCTCTAACCACAATCTTCAATACATCCCTTGAAACTGGGCAACTACCTGAGCAGTGGAAGACGGCAAATGTAGTCCCCATATTTAAGAAAGGAGACAGAAATGAGGCACTAAACTACAGACCTGTGTCTCTGACATGTATTGTGTGCAAAGTCATGGAGAAGATTATCAGGAGGAGAGTGGTGGAACACCTGGAATGGAACAAGATTATAATGAAAAGCAGCATGGGTTCATGGAAGGCAAATCTTGTATCACAAACCTCCTGGAGTTTTATGACAAGGTAACAGAAGTAAGACACGAGAGAGAGGGGTGGGTAGATTGCGTTTTCCTGGACTGCAGGAAGGCCTTTGACACAGTTCCTCACAAGAGATTAGTGCAGAAGCTGGAGGATCAGGCGCATGTAACAGGGAGGGCACTGCAATGGATAAGGGAATACCTGACAGGGAGGCAACAACGAGTCATGGTATGGGAAGAGGTATCACAGTGGGCGCCTGTGACGAGCGGGGTCCCACAGAGATCAGTCCTAGGACCAGTGCTATTTTTGGTATATGTGAATGACATGATGGAATGGATAGACTCAGAAGTGTCCCTGTTCACAGATGATGTGAAGTTGATGAGGAGAATTAAACAGGATGAGGATCAGGGAGACTGCAAAGAGACCTGGACAGGCTGGACATGTGGTCCAGCAACTGGCTTCTCGATTTAACCCCGCCAAATGCAAAGTCATGAAGATTGGGGAAGGGCAAAGAAGACCGCAGACAGAGTATAGGCTAGGTGGCCAAGGACTGCAAACCTCACTCAAGGAGAAAGATCTTGGGGTGACCATAACACCTAGCATGTCTCCGGAAGCACACATCAACCAGATAACTGCTGCAGCATACGGGCGCCTGGCAAACCTCAGAATAGTATTCCGATACCTTAGTAAGGAATCGTTCAAGACACTGTACACCGTGTACGTCAGACCCATACTGGAGTATGCAGCACCAGTTTGGAACCCACACCTGGTCAAGCACGTCAAGAAATTAGAGAAAGTGCAAAGGTTAGCAACAAGGTTAGTTCCAGAACTCAGGGAAATGTCCAACGAAGAAAAGTTGAGGGAAATCGGTCTGACAACACTGGAGGACAGGAGGGTCAGGGGAGACATGATAACGACATACAAAATAATGCGTGGAATAGACAAGTTGGACAAAGATAGAATGTTCCAGAGATGGGACACAGAAACAAGGGGTCACAATTGGAAGCTGAAGACTCAGATGAGTCAAAGGGATGTTAGGAAGTATTTCTTCAGTCATAGAGTCGTCAGGAAGTGGAATACCCTAGCAAGTGATGTAGAGGAGGCAGGAGCCATACATAGCTTTAAGACGAGGTATGACAAAGCTCAGGGAGCAGAGAGAGAGAGAGAGAGGACCTAGTAGCAATCAGTGAAGAGGCGGGGCCAGGAGCTGAGTCTCGACCCCTGCAACCACAATTAGATGAGTACAATTAGATGAGTACAACACACACAACACAAACAAGGCACAACACACGCAACACAACACCCAAGAAACACTAACCTATAAACGCTCGCCAGGACCTTAATAATTCTCAAGAAATCGACAGATTGGGCAACACAAGAGAGAGAGAGAGAGAGAGAGAGAGAGAGAGAGAGAGAGAGAGAGAGAGAGAGAGAGAGAGAGAGAGAGAGAGAGAGAGAGAGAGAGAGAGAGAGGGAGAGAGAGAGACTAGCAACACCATGAAGCAGAATCAGGGCCATTCAGAGTTCCCAACCCACTGAATATCTCAAGACAATTGTAGTGGGATTGGATAGTTTTGAAGAGGATTAGATTGTTTTTCAGATAATTGGATTGTTTTTAAGGAGGATTGGATCGTTTTAAAGAGGACTGTATCGTTTCTGTAGAGGACTGGAGGGATTGAAAGAGGATTAGATAGTTTTTACAGATGAATGAATCTTATTTCAAGGATTTAAGAGGATTGGATTGCTTATTAAGAGTATTGAATGTTTTTAAGATGATTGGATAGTTTTAATGAGGATTTTTTCAGAGGAATTAATCTTTTTAAGAGGATTTAATCATTTTAGAGAAGATTGGATCATTTATGAGAGAATTAGATCAATTTTAAAAAAGATTGGATCGTTTATAAGGGGATTGAATATAATTAAAAAGTCTTTAAAAGGATTGGACAGCTTTTAAAAAGGATTAGATTGTTTTTAAGATAAATGGATCGCTTTAAAGAGGATTGGGTCGTTTTGAAGAGGATTGAACCGTTTTAAAGAGGATTGGGTCGTTTTAAATAGGATTGGGTCTTTTAAAGAGGATTGGATCGTTTTAAAGAGGATTGGATCGTTTTGAAGAGGATTGGACCGTTTTAAAGAGGATTGGGTCTTTTTAAAGTGGATTGGGTCGTTTTAAAGAGGATTGGATCGTTTTCAAGAGGATTGGATCGTTTTCAAGAGGACTGGATCGCTTTTGAAAGGGACTTAATCGTTTTAAATAGGATTGGATTTTTTAAGGGGATTGGATCTCTTTTAAACGAATTGATCCATTTCACAAGATCTAGATCCATTTTAAAAGTGCTGGATCCCTTATACACGTGTTTTATCCCTTATAAAACGATCTGATCCTTTAAAAGATCTGGATCTTCTATGAAAGGACTGGATCCCATATAGAAGGATTGGATGCCTTACAGAAGGATTGGTTAACCTCAAAAATGATTGGATCCTAAATGAAAAGACTGCATCCTTATTACAAGATTGGATCCCTTTTAAAACGATTGAATCCCTTCCTAGAGGATAGGGTTCTTTATGAAGCTTGGATCCCTTATGAAAGAATTGGATCCCTTAGGAAAGGATTGGATCCCTTATGAAAGGATTGGATCCCTTTATAAAAGGATTGGATCCCTTATGAAAGGATTGGATCCCTTATGAAGGGATTGGATCCCTTATGAAATTATTTGATCCCTTATAAAAAAGGATTGGAACCGTTTTAAATGATTGGACCCCAAATATAATGATTGGATCCTTACAAGTTTGGGTCCTTTTAAGAGGATTGGATCTCTTATTAAATTATTGGATCCCAAATGAAAGCATTGAATCCCCTATATAAGGACTGGGTCCCTTATAAAAGAACTGGATCACCTATAAAAGGATTGGATCTCTTATGAAAGGATTGGATCCCTTATGAAATGATTGGATCCCTTATGAAAGGATTGGATTCCTTATGAAAAGATTGGATCCCTTATGAAAGGATTGGATCCCTTACGAAAGGATTTGATCCCTTATGAAAGGATTGGATCCCTTACGAAAGGATTTGATCCCTTATGAAAGGATTGGATCCTTTATGAAAGAACTGGATCCCTTATGAAAGGATTTGATCCCTTATGAAAGGATTGGATCCCTTATGAAAGGATTGGATTCCTTACGAAAGGATTGGATCCCTTATGAAAGGATTGGATCCCTTATGAAAGGATTTGATCCCTTATGAAAGGACTGGATCCATTATGAAAGGATTGGATCCCTTACGAAAGGATTTGATCCCTTATGAAAGGATTGGATCCCTTATGAAAGAACTGGATCCCTTATGAAAGGATTTGATCCCTTATGAAAGGATTGGATCCCTTAAGAAAGGATTGGATACCTTATGAAAGGATTGGATCCCTTATGAAAGGATTTGATCCCTTATGAAAGGATTGGATCCCTTATGAAAGGATTGGATCCCTTATGAAAGGATTTGATCCCTTATGAAAGGACTGGATCCCTTATGAAAGGATTGGATCCCTTATGAAAGGATTTGATTCCTCATGAAAGGACTGGATCCCTTATGAAAGGATTGGATCCCTTATGAAAGGATTTGATCCCTTATGAAAGGACTGGATCCCTTATGAAAGGATTGGATCCCTTATGAAAGGACTGGATCCCTTATGAAAGAATTGGATCCTTTATGAAAGAACTGGATCCCTTATGAAAGAACTGGATCCCTTATGAAAGGATTGGATCCCTTATGAAAGGACTGGATCCCTTATGAAAGGATTGGATCCCTTATGAAAGAACTGGATCCCTTATGAAAGGATTGGATCCCTTATGAAAGAACTGGATCCCTTATGAAAGGATTGGATCCCTTATGAAAGAACTGGATCCCTTATGAAAGGACTGGATCCCTTATGAAAGGACTGGATCCCTTATGAAAGGATTGCATCTCTTAAGAAAAGATTGGATCCTTAACGGAAATCCTAATTAATTTTTTAGGCTGCACGGCCTACCTGATTTTTCTGGATATTTTTAATACAATTAATTTTTTTTTGAACGGCCTAAAATTGAATTTTTAATGAATTCGATTCAATATGTAAATTTCTGAGTGGCGCAGTAATTAGGTACCTGGATGTTAGTCACCTTACACCTGCTGTCAGTGTTCACCTAGCAGTAAGTAGGTACCTGGATGTTAGTCACCTTACACCTGCTGTAGGTACATTTACACCTGTTCACCTAGCAGTAAGTAGGTACCTTACACCTCCTGATGTTAGTTATCTTACACATGCTGTCAGTGTTCACCTAGCAGTAAGTAGGTACCTGGTGTTAGTCACCTTACACCTGCTGTCACTGTTCACCTAGCAGTAATTAGGTACCTGAATGTTAGTCACCTTACACCTGCTGTCAGTGTTCACCTAGCAGTAAGTAGGTACCTGGATGTTAGTTATCTTACACCTGCTGTCAGTGCTCACCTAGCAGTAAGTAGGTACCTGGTGTTAGTCACCTTACACCTGCTGTCAGTGTTCACCTAGCAGTAATTAGGTACCTGAATGTTAGTCACCTTACTCCTGCTGTCAGTGTTCACCTTGCAGTAATTAGGTACCTGGTGTTAGTCACCTTACACCTGCTGTCAGTGTTCACCTAGCAGTAAGTAGGTACCCGGATGTTAGTCACCTTACACCTGCTGTCAGTGTTCACCTAGCAGTAATTAGGTACCTGGTGTTAGTCTCCTTACACCTGCTGTCAGTGTTCACCTAGCAGTAAGTAGGTACCTGAATGTTAGTCACCTTATATCTGCTGTCAGTGTTCACCTAGCAGTAATTAGGTACCTGGTGTTAGTCTCCTTACACCTGCTGTCAGTGTTCACCTAGCAGTAGGTAGGTACCTGAATGTTAGCCACCTTACACCTGCTGCCAGTGTTCACCTAGCAGTAATTAGGTATCTGGTGTTAGTCACCTGACACCTGCTGTGAGTGTTCACCTAGCAGTAATTAGGTACCTGGATGTTAGTCACCTTACACATGCTGTCAGTGCTCACCAAGCAGTAATTAGGTACCTGGCGTTAGTCACCTTACACCTGCTGTCAGTGTTCACCTAGTAGTAATTAGGTACCTGAATGTTAGTCACCTTACACCTGCTGTCAGTGTTCACCTAGCAGTAATTAGGTACCTGAATGTTAGTCACCTTACACCTGCTGTCAGTGTTCACCTAGCAGTAAGTAGGTACCTGGATGTTAGTCACCTTACACCTGCTGTCAGTGTTCACCTAGCAGAAATTAGGCACCTGGTGTTAGTCACCTTACACCTGCTGTCAGTGTTAACCTAGCAGTAAGTAGGCACCTGGATGTTAGTCACCTTAAACATGCTGTCAGTGTTCACCTAGCAGTAAGTAGGTACCTGGATGTTAGTCACCTTACACCTGCTGTCAGTGTTCACCTAGCAGAAATTAGGTACCTGGTGTTGGTCACCTTACACCTGCTGTCAGTGTTCACCTAGCAGTAAGTAGGCACCTGGATGTTAGTCACCTTACACATGCTGTCAGTGTTCAGCTAGCAGTAATTAGGTACCTGAATGTTAGTCACCTTACACATGCTGTCAGTGTTCACCTAGCAGTAATTAGGTACCTGGGTGTTAGTCACCTTACATCTGCTGTCATTGTTCACCTAGCAGTAAGTAGGTACCTGGTGTTAGTCACCTTGCACCTGCTGTCACTGTTCACCTAGCAATAATTAGGTACCTGGATGTTGATCACCTTACACCTGCTGTCACTGTTCACCTAGCAGTAATTAGGTACTTGGATGTTAGTCACCTTACACCTGCTGTCAGGGTTCACCTAGCAGTAAGTAGGAACCTGGATATTAGTTACCTTACACCTGCTGTCAGTGTTCACCTAGCAGTAATTAGGTACCTGGATGTTAGTCACCTTACACCTGCTGTCAGTGTTCACCTAGCAGTAAGTAGGTACCTAAGTGTTATTCACCTTACACCTGCTGTCAGTGTTCACCTAGCAGTAAGTAGGTACCTAGGTGTTATTCACCTTACACCTGCTGTCAGTGTTCACCTAGCAGTAATTAGGTACCTGGATGTTGGTCACCTTACATATGCTGCCAGTGTTCACCTAGCAGTAAGTAGGTACCTGGATGTTAGTCACCTTACATATGCTGTCAGTGTTCACCTAGTAGTAAGTAGGTACCTGGGTGTTAGTTACAACACACACTCACACACACAGCGATGTAGTGGAGGCAGGATCCATACATAGCTTTAAGCAGAGGTATGATAGGTAGTAGGTTGGTAGACAGCAACCACCCAGGGAAGTACTACCGTCCTGTGGTAGTAGGTTGGTAGACAGCAACCACCCAGGGAAGTACTACCGTCCTGCCAGATGACTGTGAAACAGAAACCTGTAACTGTTTTGCATGATGGTAGGATTGCTGGTTTCTTTTTCTGTCTCATAAACACGCTAGATAACAGGGATATCTTGCTGCTCCTACTTACACTTTGGTCACACTTCACAGACACGCACATGCATATATATATATACATACATCTAGGTTTTTCTCCTTTTTCTAAATAGCTCTTGTTCTTCTTTATTTCTTCTATTGTCCATGGGGAAGTGGAAAAGAATCTTTCCTCCGTAAGCCATGCGTGTCGTATGAGGCGACTAAAATGCCGGGAGCAATGGGCTAGTAACCCCTTCTCCTGTATACATTTACTAAAAAAGAGAAGAAGAAAAACTTTATAAAACTGGGATGCTTGAATGTGCGTGGATGTAGTGCGGATGACAAGAAACAGATGATTGCTGATGTTATGAATGAAAAGAAGTTGGATGTCCTGGCTGTAAGCGAAACAAAGCTGAAGGGGGTAGGAGAGTTTCAGTGGGGGGAAATAAATGGGATTAAATCTGGAGTATCTGAGAGAGTTAGAGCAAAGGAAGGGGTAGCAGTAATGTTGAATGATCAGTTATGGAAGGAGAAAAGAGAATACGAATGTGTAAATTCAAGAATTATGTGGATTAAAGTAAAGGTTGGATGCGAGAAGTGGGTCATAATAAGCGTGTATGCACCTGGAGAAGAGAGGAATGCAGAGGAGAGAGAGAGATTTTGGGAGATGTTAAGTGAATGTATAGGAGCCTTTGAACCAAGTGAGAGAGTAATTGTGGTAGGGGAACTGAATGCTAAAGTAGGAGAAACTTTTAGAGAGGGTGTGGTAGGTAAGTTTGGGGTGCCAGGTGTAAATGATAATGGGAGCCCTTTGATTGAACTTTGTATAGAAAGGGGTTTAGTTATAGGTAATACATATTTTAAGAAAAAGAGGATAAATAAGTATACAAGATATGATGTAGGGCAAAATGACAGTAGTTTGTTGGATTATGTGTTGGTAGATAAAAGACTGTTGAGTAGACTTCAGGATGTACATGTTTATAGAGGGGCCACAGATATATCAGATCACTTTCTAGTTGTAGCTACACTGAGAGTAAAAGGTAGATGGGATACAAGGAGAATAGAAGCGTCAGGGAAGAGAGAGGTGAAGGTTTATAAACTAAAAGAGGAGGCAGTTAGGGTAAGATATAAACAGCTATTGGAGGATAGATGGGCTAATGAGAGCATAGGCAATGGGGTCGAAGAGGTATGGGGTAGGTTTAAAAATGTAGTGTTAGAGTGTTCAGCAGAAGTTTGTGGTTACAGGAAAGTGGGTGCGGGAGGGAAGAGGAGCGATTGGTGGAATGATGATGTAAAGAGAGTAGTAAGGGAGAAAAAGTTAGCATATGAGAAGTTTTTACAAAGTAGAAGTGATGCAAGGAGGGAAGAGTATATGGAGAAAAAGAGAGAGGTTAAGAGAGTGGTGAAGCACTGTAAAAAGAGAGCAAATGAGAGAGTGGGTGAGATGTTATCAACAAATTTTGTTGAAAATAAGAAAAAGTTTTGGAGTGAGATTAACAAGTTAAGGAAGCCTAGAGAACAAATGGATTTGTCAGTTAAAAATAGGAGAGGAGAGTTATTAAATGGAGAGTTAGAGGTATTGGGAAGATGAAGGGAATATTTTGAGGAATTGTTAAATGTTGATGAAGATAGGGAGGCTGTGATTTAGTGTATAGGACAAGGAGGAATAACATCTTGTAGGAGTGAGGAAGAGCCAGTTGTGAGTGTGGGGGAAGTTCGTGAGGCAGTAGGTAAAATGAAAGGGGGAAAGGCAGCCGGGATTGATGGGATAAAGATAGAAATGTTAAAAGCAGGTGGGGATATAGTTTTGGAGTGGTTGGTGCAATTATTTAATAAATGTACGGAAGAGGGTAAGGTACCTAGGGATTGGCAGAGAGCATGCATAGTTCCTTTGTATAAAGGCAAAGGGGATAAAAGAGAGTGCAAAAATTATAGGGGGATAAGTCTGTTGAGTATACCTGGCAAAGTGTATGGTAGAGTTATTATTGAAAGAATTAAGAGTAAGACGGAGAATAGGATAGCAGATGAACAAGGAGGCTTTAGGAAAGGTAGGGGGTGTGTGGACCAGGTGTTTACAGTGAAACTTATAAGTGAACAGTATTTAGATAAGGCTAAAGAGGTCTTTGTGGCATTTATGGATTTGGAAAAGGCGTATGACAGGGTGGATAGGGGGGCAATGTGGCAGATGTTGCAAGTGTATGGTGTAGGAGGTAGGTTACTGAAGAGTTTTTACGAGGATAGTGAGGCTCAAGTTAGAGTATGTAGAAAAGAGGGAAATTATTTCCATAAAAGTAGGCCTTAGACAAGGATGTGTGATGTCACCGTGGTTGTTTAATATATTTATAGATGGGGTTGTAAGAGAAGTAAATGCGAGGGTCTTGGCAAGAGGCGTGGAGTTAAAAGATAAAGAATCACACACAAAGTGGGAGTTGTCACAGCTGCTCTTTGCTGATGACACTGTGCTCTTGGGAGATTCTGAAGAGAAGTTGCAGAGATTGGTGGATGAATTTGGTAGGGTGTGCAAAAGAAGAAAATTAAAGGTGAATACAGGAAAGAGTAAGGTTATGAGGATAACAAAAAGATTAGGTGATGAAAGATTGAATATCAGATTGGAGGGAGAGAGTATGGAGGAGGTGAACGTATTCAGATATTTGGGAGTGGACGTGTCAGCGGATGGGTCTATGAAAGATGAGGTGAATCATAGAATTGATGAGGGAAAAAGAGTGAGTGGTGCACTTAGGAGTCTGTGGAGACAAAGAACTTTGTCCTTGGAGGCAAAGAGGGGAATGTATGAGAGTATAGTTTTACCAACGCTCTTATATGGGTGTGAAGCATTGGTGATGAATGTTGCAGCGAGGAGAAGGCTGGAGGCAGTGGAGATGTCATGTCTGAGGGCAATGTGTGGTGTGAATATAATGCAGAGAATTCGGAGTTTGGAAGTTAGGAGGAGGTGCGGGATTACCAAAACTGTTGTCCAGAGGGCTGAGGAAGGGTTGTTGAGGTGGTTCGGACATGTAGAGAGAATGGAGCGAAACAGAATGACTTCAAGAGTGTATCAGTCTATAGTGGAAGGAAGGCGGGGTAGGGGTCGGCCTAGGAAAGGTTGGAGAGAGGGGGTAAAGGAGGTTTTGTGTGCGAGGGGCTTGGACTTCCGGCAGGCATGCGTGAGCGTGTTTGATAGGAGTGAAAGGAGACAAATGGTTTTTAATACTTGACGTGCTGTTGGAGTGTGAGCAAAGTAACATTTATGAAGGGGTTCAGGGAAACCGGCAGGCCGGACTTGAGTCCTGGAGATGGGAAGTACAGTGCCTGCACTCTGAAGGAGGGGTGTTAATGTTGCAGTTTAAAAACTGTAGTGTAAAGCACCCTTCTGGCAAGACAGTGATGGAGTGAATGATGGTGGAAGTTTTTCTTTCTTTGGGCCACCCTGCCTTGGTGACCACCCTGCCTTGGTGGGTCACTCTGCCTTGGTGGGTCACTCTGCCTTGGTGGGTCACCCTGCCTCAGTGGGTCACCCTGCCTTGGTGGGTCACCCTGCCTTAGTGGGTCACCCTGCCTTGGTGGGTCACCCTGCCTTAGTGGGTCACCTTGCCTTGGTGGGTCACCCTGCCTTAGTGGGTCACCCTGCCTTGGTGGGTCACACTGCTTTGGTGGGTCACCCTGCCTTGGTGGGTCACCCTGCCTTGGTGGGTCACACTGCCTTGGTGGGTCACCCTGCCTTGGTGGGTCACACTGCCTTGGTGGGTCACCCTGCCTTGGTGGGTCACACTGCCTTGGTGGACCACCCTGCCTTGGTGGGTCACACTGCTTTGGTGGGTCACCCTGCCTTGGTGGGTCACCCTGCCTTGGTGGGTCACACTGCCTTGGTGGGTCACCCTGCCTTGGTGGGTCACACTGCCTTGGTGGGTCACCCTGCCTTGGTGGGTCACACTGCCTTGGTGGGTCACCCTGCCTTGGTGGGTCACACTGCCTTGGTGGGTCACCCTGCCTTGGTGGGTCACACTGCCTTGGTGGGTCACCCTGCCTTGGTGGGTCACACTGCCTTGGTGGGTCACGCTGCCTTGGTGGGTCACACTGCCTTGGTGGGTCACCCTGCCTTGGTGGGTCACACTGCCTTGGTGGGTCACACTGCCTTGGTGGGTCACCCTGCCTTGGTGGGTCACCCTGCCTTGGTGGGTCACCCTGCTTTGGTGGGTCACCCTGCCTTGGTGGGTCACCCTGCCTTGGTGGGTCACACTGCCTTGGTGGGTCACCCTGCCTTGGTGGGTCACACTGCCTTGGTGGGTCACCCTGCCTTGGTGGGTCACACTGCCTTGGTGGGTCACCCTGCCTTGGTGGGTCACCCTGCCTTGGTGGGTCACCCTGCCTTAGTGGGTCACCCTGCCTTAGTGGGTCACCCTGCCTTAGTGGGTCACCCTGCCTTAGTGGGTCACCCTGCCTTAGTGGGTCACCCTGCCTTAGTGGGTCACCCTGCCTTAGTGGGTCACCCTGCCTTGGTGGGTCACCCTGCCTTAGTGGGTCACCCTGCCTTAGTGGGTCACCCTGCCTTAGTGGGTCACCCTGCCTTAGTGGGTCACCCTGCCTTAGTGGGTCACCCTGCCTTGGTGGGTCACCCTGCCTTAGTGGGTCACCCTGCCTTGGTGGGTCACCCTGCCATGGTGGGTCACCCTGCCTTAGTGGGTCACCCTGCCTTAGTGGGTAACCCTGCCTTGGTGGGTCACCCTGCCATGGTGGGTCACCCTGCCATGGTGGGTCACCCTGCCATGGTGGGTCACCCTGCCATGGTGGGTCACCCTGCCATGGTGGGTCACCCTGCCATGGTGGGTCACCCTGCCATGGTGGGTCACCCTGCCTTAGTGGGTCACCCTGCCTTAGTGGGTCACCCTGCCTTGGTGGGTCACCCTGCCATGGTGGGTCACCTTGCCATGGTGGGTCACCCTGCCATGGTGGGTCACCCTGCCATGGTGGGTCACCCTGCCATGGTGGGTCACCCTGCCATGGTGGGTCACCCTGCCATGGTGGGTCACCCTGCCATGGTGGGTCACCCTGCCCTGGTGGGTCACCCTGCCATGGTGGGTCACACTGCCCTGGTGGGTCACCCTGCCATGGTGTGTCACACTGCCATGGTGGGTCACACTGCCATGGTGGGTCACACTGCCATGGTGGGTCACCCTGCCATGGTGGGTCACACTGCCATGGTGGGTCACTGCCATGGTGGGTCACACTGCCATGGTGGGTCACCCTGCCCTGGTGGGTCACCCTGCCATGGTGGGTCACACTGCCCTGGTGGGTCACCCTGCCATGGTGGGTCACACTGCCATGGTGGGTCACCCTGCCATGGTGGGTCACACTGCCCTGGTGGGTCACCCTGCCATGGTGGGTCACACTGCCATGGTGGGTCACCCTGCCATGGTGGGTCACCCTGCCCTGGTGGGTCACCCTGCCATGGTGGGTCACACTGCCCTGGTGGGTCACCCTGCCATGGTGGGTCACACTGCCCTGGTGGGTCACCCTGCCATGGTGGGTCACACTGCCCTGGTGGGTCACCCTGCCATGGTGGGTCACCCTGCCATGGTGGGTCACCCTGCCATGGTGGGTCACCCTGCCATGGTGGGTCACCCTGCCATTGTGGGTCACACTGCCCTGGTGGGTCACCCTGCCATGGTGGGTCACACTGCCATGGTGGGTCACACTGCCATGGTGGGTCACCCTGCCCTGGTGGGTCACCCTGCCATGGTGGGTCACACTGCCCTGGTGGGTCACCCTGCCATGGTGGGTCACACTGCCCTGGTGGGTCACCCTGCCATGGTGGGTCACACTGCCCTGGTGGGTCACCCTGCCATGGTGGGTCACACTGCCCTGGTGGGTCACCCTGCCATGGTGGGTCACCCTGCCATGGTGGGTCACCCTGCCATGGTGGGTCACACTGCCCTGGTGGGTCACCCTGCCATGGTGGGTCACCCTGCCATGGTGGGTCACCCTGCCATGGTGGGTCACCCTGCCATGGTGGGTCACCCTGCCATGGTGGGTCACACTGCCCTGGTGGGTCACCCTGCCATGGTGGGTCACACTGCCATGGTGGGTCACACTGCCATGGTGGGTCACCCTGCCCTGGTGGGTCACCCTGCCCTGGTGGGTCACACTGCCCTGGTGGGTCACCCTGCCATGGTGGGTCACACTGCCCTGGTGGGTCACCCTGCCATGGTGGGTCACACTGCCATGGTGGGTCACCCTGCCTTGGTGGGTCACACTGCCATGGTGGGTCACACTGCCATGGTGGGTCACACTGCCATGGTGGGTCACACTGCCATGGTGGGTCACCCTGCCTTGGTGGGTCACACTGCCCTGGTGGGTCACCCTGCCATGGTGGGTCACACTGCCATGGTGGGTCACACTGCCATGGTGGGTCACACTGCCATGGTGGGTCACCCTGCCTTGGTGGGTCACACTGCCATGGTGGGTCACCCTGCCATGGTGGGTCACACTGCCATGGTGGGTCACACTGCCTTGGTGGGTCACCCTGCCTTGGTGGGTCACACTGCCCTGGTGGGTCACCCTGCCTTGGTGGGTCACACTGCCCTGGTGGGTCACCCTGCCATGGTGGGTCACACTGCCATGGTGGGTCACACTGCCATGGTGGGTCACCCTGCCTTGGTGGGTCACACTGCCCTGGTGGGTCCCCCTGCCTTGGTGGGTCACCCTGCCCTGGTGGGTCACCCTGCCATGGTGGGTCACACTGCCCTGGTGGGTCACCCTGCCATGGTGGGTCACACTGCCATGGTGGGTCACCCTGCCCTGGTGGGTCACCCTGCCATGGTGGGTCACACTGCCATGGTGGGTCACCCTGCCCTGGTGGGTCACCCTGCCATGGTGGGTCATACTGCCCTGGTGGGTCACCCTGCCATGGTGGGTCACACTGCCCTGGTGGGTCACCCTGCCATGGTGGGTCACACTGCCATGGTGGGAATCGGCCAGTGTGATAATAAAATAAAAAATGATAAAGCTCACGGCTCAGGGAGAGTGACCTAGTAGTGACCAGTGAAGAGGCGGGGCCAGGAGCTCGGACTCGACCCCCGCAACCTCAACTAGGTGAGTACAATTAAGTGAGTACACACACACATGGAGCAGGAAGTGTCCTAGTAGCGACCAGTGAAGAGGCAGTGCCAGGAGCTGTGGCTCGACCCCTGCAACCACAACTAGGTGAGTACGTACACAACACACACAACACACAACACACAACACACAACACACACAACATACACAACACACACACAACATACACAACATACACAACATACACAACATACACAACACACACACAACATACACAACACACAATACACAACACACACACAACGCAACACAACACACGTATAATTAGGCTGTTTACGTACCTTGGTTATAGTGTCCTCACAAGCTGTTTGAGCGGCCCAGCAACATTGGCAACACTACCAGCCCCTGGGCTTGCAACACTGTAAGTCTTGATCTAGAGGGACACCTGGGTCAATGTTGATACAGGTCCCTTGTTGCTAAGGTCTAGACACATGTTCCTTGTTCCTCGGGTCTAGACACAGGACCTTTCTTGCTAGGGTTTAGATGCAGGACCCTTGTTGCTAGGGTCTAGAACCAGGTCCCTTGTTGCTAGGGTCTAGAGTGACACTGGTCCCTTGTTGCTAGGGTCTAGAGTGACACTGGTCCCTTGTTGCTAGGGTCTAGATTGACATAGGGCCCTTTTTACTAGGGTCAAGACACACATTCCTTGTTGTTAGGGTCTAGATAGGTCCTTGTTGCTAGGGTCTACAGTGACATGGGTCCCTTGTTGCTAGGGTCTAGAACCAAGTCCCTTGTTGCTAAGGTCTAGAGTGACATAGATCCCTTGTTGCTAGGGTCTAGATTGACATAGGGCCCTTGTTGCTAGGGCCTAGACACACTTCCCTTGTTGCTAGAGTCTAGATTGACATATGGCACTTGTTGTTAGGGTCTAGACACAGGTCCCTTGTTGCTAGGATCTAGACAGGTCTCTTGTTGCTAGGGTCTAGAATGGCACACATTCCTTGTTGCTAGGGTCTAAACACAGGTCCCTTGTTGCAAGGGTCTGGACACAGGGCCCTTGATGCTAAGGTCTAGAATGACACAGTTTCCTTGTTGTTAAGATCTAGACCTTGATCCCTTGTTGCTTGAATTTAGAGTGCACAGGTCCCTTGTTGCTATGGTCTAGAATGGCATACATTCCTTGATGCTAGGGTCTAGACACAGGTATTTTGTTGCTAGGGTCTACAGTGACATGGGTCCCTTGTTGCTAGAGTCTAGACACAAGTCCCTTGTTACTAGGGTCTTGATTGACATAGGGCCCTTGTTGCTAGGGTGTAGACACAGGTCACTTGTTGCTAGGGTCTAGAATGACACAGGTCCCTTGTTGTTAGGGTCTAGACACAGGTCCCTTGTTGCTAGGGTCTAGACACAGGTCTCTTGTTGCTAGGGTCTAGAATGACACAGGCCTCTTGTTGCTTGGGTCTAGATACAGGTTTCTTGTTATTTATGTAGACACAGGTCCCTTGTTGCTAGGGTCTAGACACAGGTCCCTTGTTGCTAGGGTCTAGAATGACACAGGTTCTTTGTTGTTAGGATCTAGAGTGATACAGGTCCTCTATTACCAGGATCTAGACATAGGTCCCTTGTCAGTGTGTAGATACAAGTCCATTGTTACCAGGTAGCAATAACAATAACTCATTACCAGGTTGTTTCTCCTGGCTGCCAGTTGACTTTCCATGCATCCAAAGCCATTAGGTATCTATCTTCTTCTCACGTTTTTAAGAAATCAGTTTCTTCATGCTTGGCAACAGTGGTTCTGCCCTGGTATGGCAACAGTGTTTTTGATCCTCTTGCTTCTGGCAGTGTTGGTTCCCTGAGTTTTTTGTGTGTTTTGTGAGAAGTTTTGAAAGGTTTTTGATTCTCTTAGTGTGGTAATGCTGTTTTTTGAGGGCTTTGATTCTCTTATGGGTGGTAACTGTGCTTGGGAGATTCTCACTCTCCCTTTCTGGCTTCTGATAACACTCTCAGGGGGACCTTTCCCATCTCCCCTAACTTTTACCTCCACCAGACTTGATCCAATTTGTTGCTAGGGTCCAGAGAAACTCTGGTTCGTTGTTGCTATGGTCCAAACACAGGTTCGTTGTTGCTAGGGTCCAGAGTGAGATAGATCCCTTGTTACTAGGGTCTAGACATAGGTTCCTTGTTGCTAGGGTCTAGAGTGAGATAGATCCCTTGTTACTAGGGTCTAGACATAGGTTCCTTGTTGCTAGGGTCCAGAGTGAGATAGATCCCTTGTTACTAGGGTCTAGACATAGGTTCCTTGTTGCTAGGGTCTAGAGTGAGATAGATCCCTTGTTACTAGGGTCTAGACATAGGTTCCTTGTTGCTAGGGTCTAGAGTAAGAAAGGCCCCTTGTTACTAGAGTACGGACACAGATCTCTTGTTGCTAGGGGCCCAGACTTGACGCAGTCTTCATTGCACTAACAGAGACACAGTCCTAACTGATGCATCTCTTGTCTTACATTGGTTTTATCTCTGTCTATCTATCAGAATTGACATATTAATCAGCTGTCAATGTGTGATCTGCAGACACTTGCTTCTGGTGTGGATTCTGCTATATTTCCAGATCAAATTCCCATACATCTTTCAAGTTCCACTTGGAGGTTGTTCTTTAGTAGCACACGCTTGAGTGCTTTTAGAACTTACTGCCCACTTAAAAGGTACAGCTCTTGGGACACTGATAAGTGGCTATGCCACTTGGATGGGATGCACTTATTGTCACTTTATACTCTTCCAGTTGCTCAAACTTTCACTTAACATCCACTTAAAGTACCACTTGTCCCAATTTGTAAGTAATTCTTCCATAAACATGAATTTCACTTAAGTTAAGGTCCACTTAATGTTAATTTTCATTTTTTCTGGTAGGTATGCACTTAAGGGGTAAGTGGCCAGCCACTTTTTTCACTTATAATCACTGCTAGGCCACTTAAATTGTGGTAAATGGAGGCCTTGCATAAGTGGCCAGCCACTTTTACACTTACAATCGCCACTTGGCACTTATAAAGCACTTAAATTGATGAAAGTGTGAGCATGGGGATAAGTGTCCAGCCACGTTTTCACTTATAATCACTGTTAGACCACTTAAATTGAGCTAAGTGGCGGCCAGGGGTAAGTGTCCTCCACTTTTTCGCTGATAATCACTGCTACACCACTTAAATTGAAGCAAGTGGAGGCTTGGGATAAGTGGTTGCCACTTTCACATGTATAATCACCACTTGACACTAATAAACCACTTAAATTGATGTTAGTATCAACCTGGAAGTAAGTGGTCTTAGTATTGCTGGCTGACAGGGGTGGTATTAAGTGCCCCTCGAGGTATAAGTAGCAGGAAGGCTGCACTTAAGTGGTCCCTGGAGGTTTAAGTGATAAGAGGGCAGCACTTAAGTGGCTCTGAGTGGCCCTGGAAGGGTAGAGAGAGTGAGAAAGAGGGACTGGCACTGTGTGTGTGTTTGTGAGGCAGAGAGATATCTCTCTCTCTCTCTCACCGTGGCTGGCACACTACTGTGTGTGCCAGACCCACACGGGTGCCACTACGCACACACGCACACGCACACGTACACACACACGTACGTACGTACATAGAGAGGGGAAAGAGAGAGGGTAGTAGATAGGAACACAGTGTATATACACTGAGACATGCACCACAGTGTATATACACTAAGATATACACCTCTCAGTGTATATACACTGAGATATACACCTCTCAGTGTATATACACTGAGATATACACCTCTCAGTGTATATACACTGAGATATACACATCTCAGTGAATATGCACTGAAATGTATAACTCTCAGTGTATATACACTGAGATATACACCTCTTAGTGTGTAGTAAAAAGACTTGGCAGACGATGCACCATCCCCCCAATAAAAAGCAGGGGTGTCACTAGCACATTAAGAGACCATACAATAAGTGTCAGGGGCCCGAGACTGTTCAACTGCCTCCCAGCATACATAAGGGGGATTACCAACAGACCCCTGGCAGTCTTCAAGTTGGCACTGGACAAGCACCTAAAGTCGGTTCCTGACCAGCCGGGCTGTGGCTCGTACGTTGGTTTGCGTGCAGCCAGCAGCAACAGCCTGGTTGATCAGGCTCTGATCCACCAGGAGGCCTGGTCACAGACCGGGCTGCGGGGGCGTTGACCCCCAGAACTCTCTCCAGGTAAACTCCAGGTATACACTCAGATATACATCTCTAAGTGTATATACACTGAGATATACACCTCTAAGTGTATATACACTGAGATATACACCTCTCAGTGTATATACACTGAGATATACACCTCTCAGTGTATATACACTGAGATATACACCTCTCAGTGTATATACACTGAGATATACACCTCTCAGTGTATATACACTGAGATATACACCTCTAAGTGTATATACACTGAGATATACACCTCTCAGTGTATATACACTGAGATATACACCTCTAAGTGTATATACACTGAGATATACACCTCTAAGTGTATATACACTGAGATATACACCTCACAGTATATATACACTGAGATATACACCTCTCAGTGTATATACACTGAGATATACACCTCTCAGTGTATATACACTGAGATATACACCTCACAGTATATATACACTGAGATATACACCTCACAGTATATATACACTGAGATATACACCTCACAGTATATATACACTGAGATATACACCTCACAGTATATATACACTGAGATATACACCTCACAGTATATATACACTGAGATATACACCTCACAGTATATATACACTGAGATATACACCTCACAGTATATATACACTGAGATATACACCTCTCAGTGTATATACACTGAGATATACACCTCACAGTATATATACACTGAGATATACACCTCACAGTATATATACACTGAGATATACACCTCACAGTATATATACACTGAGATATACACCTCACAGTATATATACACTGAGATATACACCTCTCAGTGTATATACACTGAGATATACACCTCACAGTATATATACACTGAGATATACACCTCTCAGTATATATACACTGAGATATACACCTCACAGTATATATACACTGAGATATACACCTCACAGTATATATACACTGAGATATACACCTCACAGTATATATACACTGAGATATACTTTCTAAATTAGAGAAAGTATTAATATAGAAGTTAGAAATAGATTTGGTAGAGAGAGGAAGTCAGGTAACAGCTGATAGCACTAGAGGGGGGGGTCCGGGCCCCGGCAGGAGCATGACGCCAGGGGCCCCAGTAAGAGCGTGACTTTGGGAGCCCCGGTAGGAGCGTGAGTCCCGGGGCCCCTGCTGGAGCGTGACGCGTGCGGGGTCAGGGGAGACATATGTCTTATGCTCCGCCCGGGGCACTGCAGATTATCTTTGTTTACTTTTTACCCGGGAATTTTTTTTTTTAGTTTCCCGCGTAAAAAAAAAAAAAAGATGGCTTCCGCAATAATTTAGTTTTTGGCGCGAAAATTAAGTGAATACGGCTATTAACTGTCCCGCGAACTTTTATAAGACAAGCGACTGTATATGAAGGAAGTGACTGTATGGACGATTATCATGGAGAGCGGTAAACCCGCCAGGGTTACGCAGCGCTGCATGTAATGTAAGGATCTGTCAAATGAGGGTTTAGCGCTCACTTACGACTGTAATAATTCAGGCGTTTTAAAATACAGCGGTGGAATGCGCATAAGGTGGCCCGGTGGCCAGGTGGCCCGGTGGCCCGGTGGCCTGGTGGCTAAAGCTCCCGCTTCACACACGGAGGGCCCGGGTTCGATTCCCGGCGGTGGAAACATTTCGACACGTTTCCTTACACCTGTTGTCCTGTTCACCTAGCAGCAAATAGGTACCTGGGTGTTAGTCGACTGGTGTGGGTCGCATCCTGGGGGACAAGATTAAGGACCACAATGGAAATAAGTTAGACAGTCCTCGATGACGCACTGACTTTCTTGGGTTATCATGGGTGGCTAACCCTCCGGGGTTAAAAATCCGAACGAAATCTTAAATCTTTAAATCTCTTAAGGCTGAGATATTACCTATCTGACCCAATCTGTGGAGCACATAGTAGCCACTAGTGGGGCCAAGAGCTGTGACTCGACCCCTGCATCCACAAAGAGTTGTGTATAAACACACATACACACACACACACGGGGCCAGGAGCTGAGTCTCGGCCCCTGCAACCACAATTAGGTGAGTTAGGTGAGTACACACAGACACACACACACACACACACACACACACACCAACACACTATACACACACACACCAACACACTATACACACACACTACGAAGAAAGGTTGAGGGAAATCGGCCTGACGACCCTGGAGGACAGGAGGGTCAGGGGAGACATGATAACGACATATAAAATACTGCGCGGAATAGACAAGGTGGACAAAGACAGGATGTTCCATGGAGGGGACACAGACACAAGAGGCCACAATTGGAAGTTGAAGACTCAGATGAATCAAAGGGATGTTAGGAAGTATTTCTTCAGTCATAGAGTAGTCAGGCCGTGGAATAGCCTAGAAAGTGACGTAGTGGAGGCGGGAACTATACATAGTTTTAAGGCGAGGTATGATAGAGCTCATAGGGCAGGGAGAGAGAGGATCTAGTAGCAATCGGCGAAGAGGCGGGGCCAGGAGCTGTGACTCGACCCCTGCAACCACAAATAGGTGAGTACAAATAGGTGAGTACAGCTCATGCATGCAGGGCAAAGCTCCTGATCATGGGTGACTTTAACCACAAGGAGATCGATTGGGAGAACTTGGATCCACATGGGGGCCAAGATACATGGAGGGCTAAGATGATGGAGGTGGTACTGGAAAACTTCATGTGCCAACACGTAAGGGACACTACAAGAGAGAGAGGAGAGGATGAACCAGCAAGATTGGACCTAGTATTCGCCTTGAGTAGTGCAGATATTGAGGACATCACATATGAAAGACCCCTTGGGGCCAGCGATCATGTGGTTTTATGCTTCGAATACACAGTAGAGCTACAAGTGGAGGGAGAAGCAGGAAGGCCAGGACGAATGAAGCCAGTCTACAAGAAAGGGGACTACACAGGAATGAGGAACTACCTGAATGGGGTTCAGTGGGACAGAGAACTGGCAGGGAAGCCAGTTAATGAGATGATGGAATATGTAGCAACAAAATGCAAGGAGGCTGAGGAGAGGTTTGTACCCAAGGGTAACAGGAATAATGAAAAAGCCAGGATGAGCCCATGGTTTACCCAAAGGTGCTGGGAGGCAAAAACCAAGTGTGCTAGGGAATGGAAGAAATATAGAAGGCAAAGGACCCAGGAGAATAAGGAGAGCAGTCGTAGAGCCAGAAACGAATATGCACAGATAAGAAGGGAGGCCCAAAGACAATATGAAAATGACATAGCAGCGAAAGCCAAATCTGACCCGAAGCTGTTATACAGCCACATCAGGAGGAAAACAACAGTCAAGGACCAGGTAATCAGGCAAGGAAGGAAGGAAGGAGGAGAGACAACAAGAAATGACCGTGAAGTATGTGAGGAACTCAACAAGAGATTCAAAGAAGTGTTCACAGAGGAGACAGAAGGGGCTCCAGAAAGACGGAGAGGTGGGGTACACCACCAAGTGCTGGACACAGTGCACACAACCGAGGAAGAAGTGAAGAGGCTTCTGAGTGAGCTAGATACCTCAAAGGCAATGGGGCCAGATAACATCTCTCCATGGGCCCTGAGAGAGGGAGCAGAGGCGCTATGTGTACCCCTAACAACAATATTCAATACATCTATCGAAACAGGGAGATTGCCTGAGGCATGGAAGACAGCAAATGTAGTCCCAATCTTTAAAAAAGGAGACAGACATGAAGCATTAAACTACAGACCAGTGTCACTGACATGTATAGTATGCAAAGTCATGGAGAAGATTATCAGGAGAAGAGTGGTGGAACACCTAGAAAGGAATGATCTCATCAACAGCAGCCAACATGGTTTCAGGGACGGGAAATCCTGTGTCACAAACCTACTGGAGTTCTATGGCAAGGTGATAGCAGTGAGACAAGAGAGAGAGGGGTGGGTGGATTGCATTTTCTTGGACTGCAAGAAGGCGGTTGGCACAGTTCCACACAAGAGATTAGTGCAAAAACTGGAGGACCAAGCAGGGATAACAGGGAAGGCACTACAATGGATCAGGGAATACTTGCCAGGAAGACAGGAGCGAGTCATGGTACGTGGCGAGGTGTCAGTGTGGGCACCTGTGACCAGCGGGGTCCCACAGGGGTCAGTCCTAGGACCAGTGCTGTTTCTGGTATTTGTGAATGACATGACGGAAGGAATAGACGCCGAAGTGTCCCTGTTTGCAGATGACGTGAAGTTGATGAGAAGAATTCACTCGATCGAAGACCAGGCAGAACTACAAAGGGATCTGGACAGGCTGCAGACCTGGTCCAGTAATTGGCTCCTGGAGTTCAACCCCACCAAGTGCAAAGTCATGAAGATTGAGGAAGGGCAAAGAAGACCGCAGACGGAGTACAGTCTAGGGGGCCAGAGACTACAAACCTCACTCAAGGAAAAAGATCTTGGGGTGAGTATAACACCGAGCACATCTCCTGAAGCGCACATCAACCAAATAACTGCTGCAGCATATGGGCGCCTAGCAAACCTCAGAACAGCATTCCGACATCTTAATAAGGAATCATTCAGGACCCTGTACACCGTGTACGTTAGGCCCATATTGGAGTATGCAGCACCAGTTTGGAACCCACACCTAGCCAAGCACGTAAAGAAACTAGAGAAAGTGCAAAGGTTTGCAACAAGACTAGTCCCAGAGCTAAGAGGTATGTCCTACGAGGAGAGGTTAAGGGAAATCAACCTGACGACACTGGAGGACAGGAGAGATAGGGGGGACATGATAACGACATACAAAATACTGAGAGGAATTGACAAGGTGGACAAAGACAGGATGTTCCAGAGATTGGACACAGTAACAAGGGGACTCAGTTGGAAGTTGAAGACACAGATGAATCAAAGGGATGTTAGGAAGTATTTCTTCAGCCACAGAGTAGTCAGTAAGTGGAATAGTTTGGGAAGCGATGTAGTGGAGGCAGGATCCATACATAGCTTTAAGATGAGGTATGATAAAGCTCATGAAGCAGAGAGAGAGGACCTAGTAGCACTCAGTGAAGAGGCGGGGCCAGGAGCTGAGTCTCGACCCCTGCAACCACAATTAGGTGAGTACACACAGGTCTAGGAGTTAAACCAGCACGGGCACCACACTAGCTCTCCTCACACTTCTACAGGTCCTTGGTAATGTGAGTCGGATATCACCACAAGTGACATCCATGAGGTCCCTTGACGTACAAGACGACCCTTGACATCCAAAAGGATCCTTGACATCCATGAGGACCTTGACATCCATGAGGACCATGACATCCATGAGGACCATGACATCCATGAGGACCCATGACATCAAAGAGGATCCTTGACATCCATGAGGACCCTCGACATCCAAGAGAATCTTTGATATCCAAGAGGACCCTTGACATCCAAGAGAATCCACGACATCCTAGATGATCCTTGACATCCATGAGGTCTATTACAACCCAGGAGTCCAAATGGCCTGTTATCCTGGGTGTAAAGGGAGCAAAATAAACACAACAGAAAACTTCTGACTTACATTATCCTTCACCAATTTAGAACAGCAATATGTACACTATATAAATCTTCATCAGAGTACAAAACAAATTCTGGCCACAAAATAGAGCGAAACACCAACGTCAAAGACCTGGGAGTGATCATGTCGGAGGATCTCACCTTCAAGGACCATAACATTGTATCAATCGCATCTGCTAGAAAAATGACAGGATGGATAATGAGAACCTTCAAAACTAGGGAGGCCAAGCCCATGATGACACTCTTCAGGTCACTTGTTCTATCTAGGCTGGAATATTGCTGCACACTAACAGCACCTTTCAAGGCAGGTGAAATTCCCGACCTAGAAAATGTACAGAGAACTTTCACGGCGCGCATAACGGAGATAAAACACCTCAATTATTGGGAGCGCTTGAGGTTCCTGAACCTGTACTCCCTGGAACGCAGGAGGGAGAGATACATGATTATATACACCTGGAAAATCCTAGAGGGACTAGTACCGAACTTGCACACGAAAATCACTCACTACGAAAGCAAAAGACTTGGCAGACGATGCAACATCCCCTCAATGAAAAGCAGGGGTGTCACTAGCACGTTAAGAGACCATACAATAAGTGTCAGGGGCCCGAGACTGTTCAACTGCCTCCCAGCATACATAAGGGGGATTACCAACAGACCCCTGGCAGTCTTCAAGCTGGCACTGGACAAGCACCTAAAGTCGGTTCCTGACCAGCCGGGCTGTGGCTCGTACGTTGGTTTGCGTGCAGCCAGCAGCAACAGCCTGGTTGATCAGGCTCTGATCCACCAGGAGGCCTGGTCACAGACCGGGCCGCGGGGGCGTTGACCCCCAGAACTCTCTCCAGGTAAACTCTCCAGGTATGTACAGTGATAGGTATTAGTGCACTCCACGGTAAGCAAGGCAGAATAGAAGCCACTAGAGAGCAGATCGTGCTTCAACCAGCTCTTGAATGGGAATGACAAGGGCAGACAGGTGTGTGGTACCCACATAACCTCTGCGATTGCCAGAACCATCTTCTTATTGGCTGGAACCTGGGTACTGGTTGAACGATGGGGCCCCATCATCAACCCTTAGTCCCCTGGTTCACTGGTTGGGGGATGTACATGCGCCGAATAAAGGTTATGTACTCTTTGCATGCCACACAGGTCCCTTGACATTCAAGAGGAACCTTGACATCCATGAGGACCCATGACATCTAAGAGGATCCTTGACATCCATGAGGACCTTGACATCCACAAGAACACTTGCCATCCATGAGAATCTTTGACATCCAAGAGGATCTTTGGCATCTAAGAATACCCCTGATATCCATGAGGACCCTTGACATCCATGAAGACCCCTGACATCCAAGAGGATCCTTGACATCCATGAGGACCCTTGACATCCATGAGTACCCCTGACTTAAGAACATAAGAACATACCATACCACGGGCGGGATTTGAACCCGTGGTTTGTTTGCAATCGTGTCATTACGATTTCGTGAGTCATAAGAACATAAGAAAGAAGGAACACTGCAACAGGCCTACTGACCCATGCGGTGCAGGTCCATGTCCCCAGGATTAGACCAATGACCCACCCAGTCTGGTCACCTCCACTCAAGGATGGAGCACTATACCAGACCCAGCAACACAAGCTAGTCAGGTCCAACTCACACCCACCCACATCCACTCATGTATTTATCCAACCTATTTTTAAAGCTACACAACGTTCTGGCCTCTATAACTGTACTTGGGAGTTTGTTCCACTCATCCACAACTCTATTACCAAACCAGTACTTTCCTATATCCTTCCTGAATCTGAATTTTTCCAACTTAAAACCATTGCTGCGAGTCCTGTCTAGGCTAGATATTTTCAGCACACTATTTACATCCCCTTTATTTATTCCTGTCTTCCATTTATACACCTCAATCATATCCCCCCTAATTCTACGTCTTTCTAGAGAGTGCAGATTCAGGGCCCTTAGTCTATCCTCATAGTGCAGATTCAGGGCCTCAGTCTATCCTCATAGTACAGATTCAGGGCCTCAGTCTATCCTCATAGTGCAGATTCAGGGCCCTCAGTCTATCCTCATAGTGCAGATTCAGGGCCTCAGTCTATCCTCATAGTGCATATTCAGGGCCTCAGTCTATCCTCATAGTGCAGATTCAGGGTCTCAGTCTATCCTCATAGTGCAGATTCAGGGCCTCAGTCTATCCTAATAGTGCAGATTCAGGGTCTCAGTCTATCCTCATAGTGCAGATTCAGGGCCTCAGTCTATCCTCATAGTGCAGATTCAGGGCCTCAGTCTATCCTCATAGTGCAGATTCAGGGTCTCAGTCTATCCTCATAGTGCAGATTCAGGGCCTCAGTCTATCCTCATAGTGCAGATTCAGGGCCTCAGTCTATCCTCATAGTGCAGATTCAGGGCCTCAGTCTATCCTCATAGTGCAGATTCAGGGCCTCAGTCTATCCTCATAGTGCAGATTCAGGGCCTCAGTCTATCCTCATAGTGCAGATTCAGGGCCTCAGTCTATCCTCATAGTGCAGATTCAGGGCCTCAGTCTATCCTCATAGTGCAGATTCAGGGCCTCAGTCTATCCTCATAGTGCAGATTCAGGGCCTCAGTCTATCCTCATAGTGCAGATTCAGGGCCTCAGTCTATCCTCATAGTGCAGATTCAGGGCCTCAGTCTATCCTCATAGTGCAGATTCAGGGCCTCAGTCTATCCTCATAGTGCAGATTCAGGGCCTCAGTCTATCCTCATAGTGCAGATTCAGGGCCTCAGTCTATCCTCATAGTGCAGATTCAGGGCCTCAGTCTATCCTCATAGTGCAGATTCAGGGCCTCAGTCTATCCTCATAGTGCAGATTCAGGGCCTCAGTCTATCCTCATAGTGCAGATTCAGGGCCTCAGTCTATCCTCATAGTGCAGATTCAGGGCCTCAGTCTATCCTCATAGTGCAGATTCAGGGCCTCAGTCTATCCTCATAGTGCAGATTCAGGGCCTCAGTCTATCCTCATAGTGCAGATTCAGGGCCTCAGTCTATCCTCATAGTGCAGATTCAGGGCCTCAGTCTATCCTCATAGTGCAGATTCAGGGCCTCAGTCTATCCTCATAGTGCAGATTCAGGGCTTCAGTCTATCCTCATAGTGCAGATTCAGGGCCTCAGTCTATCCTCATAGTGCAGATTCAGGGCCTCAGTCTATCCTCATAGTGCAGATTCAGGGCCTCAGTCTATCCTCATAGTGCAGATTCAGGGCCTCAGTCTATCCTCATAGTGCAGATTCAGGGCCTCAGTCTATCCTCATAGTGCAGATTCAGGGCCTCAGTCTATCCTCATAGTGCAGATTCAGGGCCTCAGTCTATCCTCATAGTGCAGATTCAGGGCCTCAGTCTATCCTCATAGGGAAGGTTTCTGATACATGGGATCAACTTTGTCATCCTCCTTTGTACGTTTTCCAGAGCATTTATATCCATTCTGTAATACTAGTACCAGTACTAGTACCAGTACTAGTGCCAGTAATAGTACCAGTACTAGTACCATTCTGTAATACGGTGACCAGAACTGTGCAGCATAGTACTACTAGTACCAGTACTAGTACCAGTACTAGTACCAGTACTAGTACCAGTACTAGTACCAGTACTAGTACCAGTACTAGCACCAGTACTAGTACCAGTACTAGTACCAGTACTAGTACCAGTACTAGTACCAGTACTAGTACCAGTACTAGTACCAGTACTAGTAAGAGTACAAGTAGCAGTACTAGTACCAGTACCAGTACTAGTACCAGTACTAGTACCAGTACTAGTACCATTACTAGTACCATTATTAGTACCATTACTAGTACCAGTACTAGTACCAGTACTAGTACCAGTATTAGTACCAGTACTAGTACCAGTACTAGTACCAGTAATATTACCAGTATTAGTACCATTTATGCAAACTCTCTGCTGTCTGAGGAAATGGTATGGTGATACCGACAAGATGTGGAAAAACACACTATGTACAGTTCAGGACATTTATTAAAGGAAACGTTTCGCCACGAGTGACTTCTTCAGTCCTAACACAAGGGTATCTTGGTACAGACCTGAAATCAACTTCGACAACCTCTACTAGTGAGAACGGCTGGATTTGAGAGGGACCTGACCTCCCAACATCTGAGTTCTTACCTCTTCTAGTGACCTACGTCTCACCTCCTGGCGCTATATAAGGCTCCATCCTGTCACTTCTACTCCATATTGTTCCAGACTATGGAACAATACTCTTCTCCAGACTGAGGGACTGACCACCTCAAAACTTTAAGGGTGATGGACTGACTACATCGTCTTCAAGTATCTTCTGCTTCTATCAACTTTTCTGTACTCGACTGAAGAAGCCTACTGTGTAGGCGAAACGTTTCGAAATAAAGATACCTAACTGTTGCATATGTGTCTTACCTAACAACCAGTCGGTATTTTATACCATTTTAATGTTCAAGGCTTATTGGTCTATAGTTGGAAGCTAAGGACCTGTCACCTGCCTTGTAAATAGGTATCACATTTGCCATTTTCCACTTATCAGGCACTATGCCAGTTTGTAGTGATATGTTAAAAAGATTAGCCAAAGGTATGCTAAGTTCCTCTTTACATTCCTTTAACACCCTTGCAAACAGTTCATCAGGACCTGGGGATTTGTTAGGTTTTAGTTTCTCTGTGTGTCTGAGGACCATGTCACTAGTTACCGCAATCGTACATAGTTTATTATCGTCCTGTTCTACATAATCTATTATTTCAGGAATATCGCTAGTATTTTCCTGGGTGAAAACTGAGAGGAAGTAGGTGTTGAGAATTTCACACATATCCTTATCACTGTCAGTGATCTGACCAGAGTTACTCTTAAGTGGGTCAATCTTGTCCCTAATCTTACTTCTGTATACCTGAAAGAACCCTTTTGGGTTAGTCTTTGAATCCCTTGCGACCTTAGCCTCATAATCCTTTTTATCTTTTCTTATTCCTTTCTTTATTTCCCTCTTTAATTGAATATATTGATTTCTTAACTGCCCATCCCCTCTTTTGATACGCCTATATATGCCTCTCTTTTGACCAATGAGATGTTTTAATCTATTGTTCATCCATTTGGGATCATTTTTGTTAGATCTAATTTCCCAACTCGGAACAAAAGTTGTCTGGGCAGCTAGAACTATGCTCTGAAAAACGTCATATTGGCAACCAAGATCACCTACCTGACCCATAGTCAGGACAGCCCAATTTAACCCACCCAGGTAATTTTTCAGTCCCATGAAGTCGACCTAACGGAAGTCTGGGACAGAGATTTGATTGCAGTTATCTGGGTAATTCCATGATATATTGACACTAAGTTATTTGTGATCACTTTCCCCAAGCTGATCATTAACCTCAAGATTATTAATTAGTGAATCTTTGTTGGCAAGAACCAAGTCAAGTAGATTGTTGCCTCTAGTTGGTTCTGTCACAACTGTTCTAAACAGCAATCCTGAACTGTATCAAGAAAGTCACTAGACTCAAGATTTCCTGTCATATTGTTCCAATCAATTTGTCTAAAGTTAAAACCTCCCATTATCACAACATTTTCATATCTAGATGACTTATGAATTTCGTCCCATAACAGCTTACTGCCCTGCCTGTCAAGGTTTACCTGGAGTTTACCTGGAGGGAGTTCCGGGGGTCAACGCCCCCGCGGCCCGGTCTGTGACCAGGCCTCCTGGTGGATAAGGGCCTGAACAACCTGGCTGTTACTGCTGGCTGCACGCAAACCAACGTACGAGCCACAGCCCGGCTGATCAGGAACCGACTTTAGGTGCTTGTCCAGTGCCAGCTTGAAGACTGCCAGGGGTCTGTTGGTAATCCCCCTTATGTATGCTGGGAGGCAGTTGAACAGTCTCGGTCCCCTGACACTTATTGTATGGTCTCTTAACGTGCTAGTGACACCCCTGCTTTTCATTGGGGGGATGTTGCATCGTCTGCCAAGTCTTTTGCTTTCGTAGTGAGTGATTTTCGTGTGCAAGTTCGGTACTAGTCCCTCTAGGATTTTCCAGGTGTATATAATTATGTATCTCTCCCTCCTGCGTTCCAGGGAGTACAGGTTTAGGAACCTCAAGCGCTCCCAGTAATTGAGGTGTTTTATCTCCGTTATGCGCGCCGTGATTATTATTATAATCATGGGGAAGCGCTAAACCCGGAGGATTATACAGCGCCTGGGGGGGGGGATGTGGAAGGCATTCAGGCTTAATTCGGGGAACTGGAGCACAGATCCAATTCCCTAAATCAAGAGCCCCTCACCAACATCAAGGAACCTTCCTTGAGGGGTGCGCGCCGTGAAAGTTCTCTGTACATTTTCTAGGTCGGCAATTTCACCTGCCTTGAAAGGTGCTGTTAGTGTGCAGCAATATTCCAGCCTAGATAGAACAAGTGACCTGAAGAGTGTCATCATGGGCTTGGCCTCCCTAGTTTTGAAGGTTCTCATTATCCATCCTGTTATTTTTCTAGCAGATGCGATTGATACAATGTTATGGTCCTTGAAGGTGAGATCCTCCGACATGATCACTCCCAGGTCTTTGACGTTGGTGTTTCGCTCTATTTTGTGGCCAGAATTTGTTTTGTACTCTGATGAAGATTTAATTTCCTCATGTTTACCATATCTGAGTAATTGAAATTTCTCATCGTTGAACTTCATATTGTTTTCTGCAGCCCACTGAAAGATTTGGTTGATGTCCGCCTGGAGCCTTGCAGTGTCTGCAATGTCTGCCTGGAGCCTTGCAGTGTCTGCAATGTCCGCCAGGAGCCTTGCAGTGTCTGCAATGTCTGCCTGGAGCCTTGCAGTGTCTGCAATGTCTGCCTGGAGCCTTGCAGTGTCTGCAATGTCTGCCTGGAGCCTTGCAGTGTCTGCCTGGAGCCTTGCAGTGTCTGCCTGGAGCCTTGCAGTATCTGCAATGTCTGCCTGGAGCCTTGCAGTGTCTGCAATGTCTGCCTGGAGCCTTGCAGTGTCTGCAATGTATGCCTGGAGCCTTGCAGTGTCTGCAATGTCTGCCTGGAGCCTTGCAGTGTCTGCAATGTCTGCCTGGAGCCTTGCAGTGTCTGCAATGTCTGCCTGGAGCCTTGCAGTGTCTGCAATGTCTGCCTGGAGCCTTGCAGTGTCTGCCTGGAGCCTTGCAGTATCTGCAATGTCTGCCTGGAGCCTTGCAGTGTCTGCAATGTCTGCCTGGAGCCTTGCAGTGTCTGCAATGTATGCCTGGAGCCTTGCAGTGTCTGCAATGTCTGCCTGGAGCCTTGCAGTGTCTGCAATGTCTGCCTGGAGCCTTGCAGTGTCTGCAATGTCTGCCTGGAGCCTTGCAGTGTCTGCAGTGTCTGCCTGGAGCTTTGGAGTGTCTGCAATATCTGCCTGGAGCCTTGCAGTGTCTGCAATGGAAGACACTGTCATGCAGATTCGGGTGTCATCTGCAAAGGAAGACACGGTGCTGTGGCTGACATCCTTGTCTATGTCAGATATGAGGATGAGGAACAAGATGGGAGCTAGTACTGTGCCTTGTGGATCACTGGGAGCGAGTACTGTGCCTTGTGGAACACTGGAAGCGAGTACTGTGCCTTGTGGAACACTGGGAGCGAGTACTGTGCCTTGTGGAACACTGGAAGCGAGTACTGTGCCTTGTGGAACACTGGAAGGGAGTACTGTGCCTTGTGGAACACTGGGAGCGAGTACTGTGCCTTGTGGAACACTGGGAGCAAGTACTGTACCTTGTGGAACACTGGGAGCCAGTACTGTGCCTTGTGGAACACTGGGAGCAAGTACTGTACCTTGTGGAACACTGGGAGCGAGTACTGTACCTTGTGGAACACTGGGAGCAAGTACTGTACCTTGTGGAACACTGGGAGCAAGTACTGTACCTTGTGGAACACTGGGAGCAAGTACTGTACCTTGTGGAACACTGGGAGCGAGTACTGTACCTTGTGGAACACTGGGAGCAAGTACTGTACCTTGTGGAACACTGGGAGCAAGTACTGTACCTTGTGGAACACTGGGAGCAAGTACTGTACCTTGTGGAACACTGGGAGCGAGTACTGTGCCTTGTGGAACACTGGGAGCGAGTACTGTGCCTTGTGGAACACTGGGAGCCAGTACTGTACCTTGTGGAACACTGGGAGCGAGTACTGTACCTTGTGGAACACTGGGAGCGAGTACTGTGCCTTGTGGAACACTGGGAGCGAGTACTGTGCCTTGTGGAACAGAACTTTTCACCGTAGCTGCCTCAGACTTTACTCTGTTGACTACTACTCTTTGTGTTCTGTTTGTGAGGAAATTATAGATCCATCTACCAACTTTTCCTGTTATTCCTTTATCCCGCATTTTGTGCGCTATTACACCATGGTCACACTTGTCAGAAGCTTTTGTAAAGTCTGTGTATACTACATCTGTATTTTGTTTATCCTCTACAGCATCCAGGACCTTGTCATAGTGGTCCAGTAGTTGAGACAGACAGGAGCGACCTGTTCTAAACCCATGTTGCCCTGGGTTGTGTAACTGATGGGTTTCTAGATGGGTGGTGATCTTGCTTCTTAGGACCCTTTCAAAGATTTTTATGATATGGGATGTTAGTGCTATCGGTCTGTAGTTCTTTGCTGTTGCTTTACTGCCACCTTTGTGGAGTGGGGCTATGTCTGTTGTTTTTAGTGGGACGACCCCCGTGTCCATGCTCCCTCTCCATAGGATGGTAAAAGCTCGTGATAGGGGCTTCTTGCAGTTCTTGATGAACACAGAGTTCCATGAGTCTGGCCCTGGGGCAGAGTGCATGGCCATGTCATTTATCGCCTGTTCGAAGTCATTTGGCGTCAGGATAACATCGGATAGGCTTGTGTTAACCAAATTTTGTGGCTCTCTCATAAAAAATTCATTTTGATCTTCGACTCTCAGTCTGGTTAGCGGCTTGCTAAAAACTGACTCATACTGGGACTTGAGTAGCTCACTCATTTCCTTGCTGTCATCTGTGTAGGACCCATCTTGTTTAAGTAGGGGCCCAATACTGGACGTTGTTCTCGACTTTGATTTTGCATCCAAGAGAACCCTTGACATCCAAGAGGTACCTTGACATCCAAGAGGAACCTTGACATCCAAGAGGAACCTTGACATCCAAGAGGAACCTTTACATCCAAGAGGAACCTTGACATCCAAGAGGAACCTTGACATCCAAGAGGAACCTTGACATCCAAGAGGAACCTTGACATCCAAGAGGAACCTTGACATCCAAGAGGTACCTTGACATCCAAGAGGAACCTTGACATCCAAGAGGAACCTTGACATCCAAGAGACACCTTGACATCCATGAGGAACCTTGACATCCAAAAGGAACCTTGACATCCATGAGGAACTTTGACATCCAAGAGGAACCTTGACATCCAAGAGGAACCTTGACATCCAAGAGGAACCTTGACATCCAAGAGGTACCTTGACATCCAAGAGGAACCTTGACATCCAAGAAGAACCTTGACATCCAAGAGACACCTTGACATCCATGAGGAACCTTGACATCCAAGAGGAACCTTGACATCCATGAGGAACCTTGACATCCAAGAGGAACCTTGACATCCAAGAGGAACCTTGACATCCAAGAGGAACCTTGACATCCAAGAGGAACCTTGACATCCAAGAGGTACCTTGACATCCAAGAGGTACCTTGACATCCAAGAGGTACCTTGACATCCAAGAGGAACCTTGACATCCAAGAGACACCTTGACATCCAAGAGGAACCTTGACATCCAAGAGGAACCTTGACATCCATGAGGTACCTTGACATCCAAGAGGAACCTTGACATCCAAGAGGAACCTTGACATCCATGAGGTACCTTGACATCCAAGAGGAACCTTGACATCCAAGAGGAACCTTGACATCCATGAGGTACCTTGACATCCAAGAGGAACCTTGACATCCAAGAGGAACCTTGACATCCAAGAGGAACCTTGACATCCACAAGGACTCTTGACATCTGTTACGATGTATGGTAATTTTTCTTTCTTTATCATCTATACGGATGGGTATGGGGTGACTACCGCCCACAGGATGGGTATGGGGTGACTACCGCCCACAGGATGGGTATGGGGTGACTACCGCCCACAGGATGGGTATGGGGTGACTACCGCCCACAGGATGGGTATGGGGTGACTACCGCCCACAGGATGGGTATGGGGTGACTACCGCCCACAGGATGGGTATGGGGTGACTACCGCCCACAGGATGGGTATGGGGTGACTACCGCCCACAGGATGGGTATGGGGTGACTACCGCCCACAGGATGGGTATGGGGTGACTACCGCCCACAGGATGGGTATGGGGTGACTACCGCCCACAGGATGGTTATGGGGTGACTACCGCCCACAGGATGGGTATGGGGTGACTACCGCCCACAGGATGGGTATGGGGTGACTACCGCCCACAGGATGGGTATGGGGTGACTACCGCCCACAGGATGGGTATGGGGTGACTACCGCCCACAGGATGGTTATGGGGTGACTACCGCCCACAGGATGGGTATGGGGTGACTACCGCCCACAGGATGGGTATGGGGTGACTACCGCCCACAGGATGGTTATGGGGTGACTACCACCCACAGGATGGGTATGGGGTGACTACCACCCACAGGATGGGTATGGGGTGACTACCGCCCACAGGATGGGTATGGGGTGACTACCACCCACAGGATGGGTATGGGGTGACTACCACCCACAGGATGGGTATGGGGTGACTACCGCCCACAGGATGGGTATGGGGTGACTACCGCCCACAGGATGGGTATGGGGTGACTACCACCCACAGGATGGGTATGGGGTGACTACCACCCACAGGATGGGTATGGGATGACTACCGCCCACAGGATGGGTATGGGGTGACTACCGCCCACAGGATGGGTATGGGGTGACTACCACCCACAGGATGGGCATGGGGTGACTACCACCCACAGGATGGGTATGGGGTGACTACCACCCACAGGATGGGTATGGGGTGACTACCACCCACAGGATGGGTATGGGGTGACTACCACCCACAGGATGGGTATGGGGTGACTACCACCCACAGGATGGGTATGGGGTGACTACCACCCACAGGATGGGTATGGGGTGACTACCACCCACAGGATGGGTATGGGGTGACTACCACCCACAGGATGGGTATGGGGTGACTACCACCCACAGGATGGGTATGGGGTGACTACCACCCACAGGATGGGTATGGGGTGACTACCACCCACAGGATGGGTATGGGGTGACTACCACCCACAGGATGGGTATGGGGTGACTACCACCCACAGGATGGGTATGGGGTGACTACCACCCACAGGATGGGTATGGGGTGACTACCACCCACAGGATGGGTATGGGGTGACTACCACCCACAGGATGGGTATGGGGTGACTACCACCCACAGGATGGGTATGGGGTGACTACCACCCACAGGATGGGTATGGGGTGACTACCGCCCACAGGATGGGTATGGGGTGACTACCACCCACAGGATGGGTATGGGGTGACTACCGCCCACAGGATGGGTATGGGGTGACTACCACCCACAGGATGGGTATGGGGTGACTACCACCCACAGGATGGGTATGGGGTGACTACCACCCACAGGATGGGTATGGGGTGACTACCACCCACAGGATGGGTATGGGGTGACTACCGCCCACAGGATGGGTATGGGGTGACTACCACCCACAGGATGGGTATGGGGTGACTACCGCCCACAGGATGGGTATGGGGTGACTACCGCCCACAGGATGGGTATGGGGTGACTACCACCCACAGGATGGGTATGGGGTGACTACCACCCACAGGATGGGTATGGGGTGACTACCACCCACAGGATGGGTATGGTGTGCATAATAAACATTAAACTAACTTTATCATCTTCACAATACCTCGGTAGTTGCTTCAGTAACACCTAAGTCGAAGCCGCTGGATCACCGCAGTATTCATCCTTCATCATGTTGATACAGTTAATTAGGTAAGTGTAACCTAGTGCCAGAGTTAGGTTGTTAAGTGACGTCATAACTTGGCGGCTTGTGGTCTCCCGAGGTTACTTACCATTCACCAGGTTTGTTCCAGGAGTCCCTCACCGGCAACCTCTGAGGACGACTCTACATAGACTCTGCCTCACCTACCATGTGCACTCACCTACCATGTGCACTCACCTACCATGTGCACTCACCTACCATGTACACTCACCTACCATGTGCACTCACCTACCATGTGCACTCACCTACCATGTGCACTCACCTACCATGTACACTCACCTACCATGTGCACTCACCTACCATGTGCACTCACCTACCATGTGCACTCACCTACCATGTGCACTCACCTAATTGTGGTTGCAGGGGTCGAGACTCAGCTCCTGGCCCCGACTCTGTTGTGTGGAGAAGCTGGTTCAACTCATCCTCTCAAAGATTGGCTTACTGTGTTTATATTTGTATATATATATATATATATATATATATATATATATATATATATATATATATATATATATATATAATTTATTTATTTAATTTCCTAGGCAGGGACATGCCAGGAATTGAAGTCTTGTCAGATATTGAGAAACTGGGACCCCTCCTGAGCTGTGAGGAATTGTAGTCATTTCTATTGTATAGACAGAGATTATCAATTTCATATATTTAAGCATTATAATTGCTTATGATTTAACAGGCCTAAACTATTTAAAACTGAATGTTCTCTTAATCGTATATTGATGCTTGACATCCATGAGGACCCTTGACGTCCAAGAGGGCATTTAATATCCATTAGAACGCTTGACATCCAAGAGGACCCTTGACATCCAAGAGGACCCTTGACATCCATGAGGACCCTTGGCATCCTAGAGGATGCTTGACATCCAAGAGGACCCTTGACATCTATGAGTACCCTTGACATCCAAGAGGACCTTTGGTTCCAAAGCCGAGGCTCTCTTGTAGCCAGTTATCAAGAGGGAGCACTAAAACCGTAGGGATTAGCACCTGTGGTGGCAGAAGATGGAAGGTACTGAGGCTTAAGGGAACTGGTGCATCAAGCACCTACCTGGAGGTGAATTGTAGCCAGTGGTAGTCCAGTTCAGGTCACACTGGAAGGAGTTAAGTCACACTGGAAGGAATCAAGTCAAACTGGAAGGAGTCAGATCACACTGGAAGGATTCCTTGTTGATGTTTGTGGCAAGTGTGGTGCTCCAAACCTTCCACCGCACACATTATTATAATCAAGATGTGCTACACCCACAAGGGTCATACAGCGGTGCAGAGCAGCGGGTGATGCTGGAGTATAGGGTAGCCAGGGTGGAGAGGATAAGAGGTATGGTTAGGAAGGGCTGCGAGTGCTGAAGAGGGCATTATCAAAGGGTGTTCGAGTAGGGTCATCAGTAGGGAAGGAAGTAGTGACAACATCGGAGGTAAGTTCTGCCTGCTAGCTGACAGACAGGTCAGTTCAATAGAATACGGTAAACAGAAACAGGAACCAGACAGGTCTCGCAGTGAAACAGGGTGCCTCTCCCTGAGATGGCTGTGAGTGAGACTTGTGTGTCTGATGCCAAGACCCTTGGCTGACAACCCTGGCATCCATGACAAGAAGCCAGAAACCTAAACCTGGCTTGATGGAATATAATTTTATGAATAACTCAGACAAGTGTTCTTGTCAATGGTTTTAAGTAGAGATTACAGGAAAATAGTCTGGGAATGAGATACCTCTATAAGAAACTGGCAGGTCACGGACTGCAGACCACTCAGCAGTCTGCCTGTTTGTTGCCCTCAACCTGACCAGGGACCCATTAGGACCTAGAACACAGCAGGACCTACAAGAACACGGCAAGACCCAGAACACAGCAGGACGTACAAGAACACGGCAAGACCCAGAACACAGCAGGACGTACAAGAACACGGCAAGACCCAGAACACAGCAGGACGTACAAGAACACGGCAAGACCCAGAACACAGCAAGACCCAGAACACAGTAGGACCTACAAGAACACAGCATGACCCAGCAGCACCCAGCAAAAATTTTTTGTCTCTGCTAGAAATGCAGCACAAAGTTGTATACACAGAACTAGAGAATCAGGCAAACCAAATTTTTAACAGCTTGTAAAACAATAAAGAAATCTGAGACAACCACAACACTGAGGTAGACATGGAAGCAATATGGATAATTGCAATGAGAATTGCATACAATTCAGCAGTAAAAATGCTGGCAGAGTTTAACGACCTTGTACAACACTAAGTCCTTGACTTACATACACTTTATGGACCTCCTGCACTGTGTACCATATTCATAATACAGGAAGTCCTCGACTTACACGCTGAGAACCTTCTTATTGTGTACAATATCATTATACACAAGGTCCTCAAAGTGTTCCTAAGTTGAAGACTTACTGACAAGAGAGCAACTGAAGAGAAGACAAGAGTGAGCAAAGACTAAAGGGAGTAAACAGGAGCGCCGAACAAATAATAGTCTCTACTAATGTTCAATACTAGCCTCTATGTAGGATCGTAAATATCATGAGCGGACAAAATAGTGGAAGCAATGGGCATCATGGCACTGGTTTAAGGATGAAGTATCCGCCTCTGCACATGGGCTCTAGACAGCAGTGGAAAGCACCTAGACACAAGTGTAATCCCTGAATTCAATGGGATCTGCTTTCGAGTTGTGGGAAAGGCTGAAGAATGTATCATACTCATCAATAATCACACCCAGGTGTTGTACAAGTGTCTTATTCATCAATAATCACACCCAGGTGTTGTACATGTCTTATTCATCAATAATCACACCCAGGTGTTGTACATGTCTTATTCATCAATAATCACACCCAGGTGTTGTACATGTGTCTTATTCATCAATAATCACACACAGGTGTTGTACATGTCTTATTCATCAATAATCACACCCAGGTGTTGTACATGTGTCTTATTCATCAATAATCACACCCAGGTGTTGTACATGTCTTATTCATCAATAATCACACCCAGGTGTTGTACGTGTCTTATTCATCAATAATCACACCCAGGTGTTGTACTTATTCATCAATAATCACACCCAGGTGTTGTACCCAGGTGTTGTACATGTGTCTTATTCATCAATAATCACTGTTGTACCCAGGTGTTGTACATGTACATGTGTTGTACTTATTCATCAATAATCACACCCAGGTGTTGTACCTTATTCAGGTGTTGTACATGTGTTGTACTTATTCATCAATAATCACACCCAGGTGTTGTACATGTCTTATTCATCAATAATCACACCCAGGTGTTGTACGTGTCTTATTCATCAATAATCACACCCAGGTGTTGTACGTGTCTTATTCATCAATAATCACACCCAGGTGTTGTACATGTGTCTTATTCATCAATAATCACACCCAGGTGTTGTACATGTCTTATTCATCAATAATCACACCCAGGTGTTGTACATGTCTTATTCATCAATAATCACACCCAGGTGTTGTACATGTGTCTTATTCATCAATAATCACACCCAGGTGTTGTACATGTCTTATTCATCAATAATCACACCCAGGTGTTGTACATGTCTTATTCATCAATAATCACACCCAGGTGTTGTACGTGTCTTATTCATCAATAATCACACCCAGGTGTTGTATATGTCTTATTCATCAATAATCACACCCAGGTGTTGTACGTGTCTTATTCATCAATAATCACACCCAGGTGTTGTACGTGTCTTATTCATCAATAATCACACCCAGGTGTTGTACATGTGTCTTATTCATCAATAATCACACCCAGGTGTTGTACATGTCTTATTCATCAATAATCACACCCAGGTGTTGTACATGTCTTATTCATCAATAATCACACCCAGGTGTTGTACATGTGTCTTATTCATCAATAATCACACCCAGGTGTTGTACATGTCTTATTCATCAATAATCACACCCAGGTGTTGTACATGTCTTATTCATCAATAATCACACCCAGGTGTTGTACATGTCTTATTCATCAATAATCACACCCAGGTGTTGTACGTGTCTTATTCATCAATAATCACACCCAGGTGTTGTACATGTCTTATTCATCAATAATCACACCCAGGTGTTGTACATGTCTTATTCATCAATAATCACACCCAGGTGTTGTACGTGTCTTATTCATCAATAATCACACCCAGGTGTTGTACGTGTCTTATTCATCAATAATCACACCCAGGTGTTGTACATGTGTCTTATTCATCAATAATCACACCCAGGTGTTGTACATGTGTCTTATTCATCAATAATCACACCCAGGTGTTGTACATGTGTCTTATTCATCAATAATCACACCCAGGTGTTGTACATGTGTCTTTGTTCACAATTTAAGAAGGGCCCCATTTGTACATGTGTCTTATTCATCAATAAAGTTACCCAGGTTTGTACATGTGTCTTTTCACAATTAATATTATATTATATTATATTATTGGTATCTTCATCTTGTGTATTGAGTCCCTCTTTAGTGGGTGGAGACCCAGTAGTAACAGAAGACCAACCCAGGTCTTCTTTAGTGGGTGGAGACCCAGTAGTAACAGAAGACCAACCCAGGTCTTCTTTAGTGGCTGGAGACCCAGTAGTAACAGAAGACCAACCCAGGTCTTCTTTAGTGGGTGGAGACCCAGTAGTAACAGAAGACCAACCCAGGTCTTCTTTAGTGGCTGGAGACCCAGTAGTAACAGAAGACCAACCCAGGTCTTCTTTAGTGGGTGGAGACCCAGTAGTAACAGAAGACCAACCCAGGTCTTCTTTAGTGGCTGGAGACCCAGTAGTAACAGAAGACCAACCCAGGTCTTCTTTAGTGGCTGGAGACCCAGTAGTAACAGAAGACCAACCCAGGTCTTCTTTAGTGGGTGGAGACCCAGTAGTAACAGAAGACCAACCCAGGTCTTCTTTAGTGGGTGGAGACCCAGTAGTAACAGAAGACCAACCCAAGTCTTCTTTAGTGGGTGGAGACCCAGTAGTAACAGAAGACCAACCCAAGTCTTCTTTAGTGGGTGGAGACCCAGTAGTAACAGAAGACCAACCCAAGTCTTCTTTAGTGGGTGGAGACCCAGTAGTAACAGAAGACCAACCCAGGTCTTCTTTAGTGGGTGGAGACCCAGTAGTAACAGAAGACCAACCCAAGTCTTCTTTAGTGGGTGGAGACCCAGTAGTAACAGAAGACCAACCCAAGTCTTCTTTAGTGGCTGGAGACCCAGTAGTAACAGAAGACCAACCCAGGTCTTCTTTAGTGGGTGGAGACCCAGTAGTAACAGAAGACCAACCCAAGTCTTCTTTAGTGGGTGGAGACCCAGTAGTAACAGAAGACCAACCCAAGTCTTCTTTAGTGGGTGGAGACCCAGTAGTAACAGAAGACCAACCCAAGTCTTCTTTAGTGGGTGGAGACCCAGTAGTAACAGAAGACCAACCCAGGTCTTCTTTAGTGAGTGGAGACCCAGTAGTAACAGAAGACCAACCCAGGTCTTCTTTAGTGGGTGGAGACCCAGTAGTAACAGAAGACCAACCCAGGTCTTCTTTAGTGAGTGGAGACCCAGTAGTAACAGAAGACCAACCCAGGTCTTCTTTAGTGGGTGGAGACCCAGTAGTAACAGAAGACCAACCCAAGTCTTCTTTAGTGGGTGGAGACCCAGTAGTAACAGAAGACCAACCCAAGTCTTCTTTAGTGGTGGAGACCCAGTAGTAACAGAAGACCAACCCAAGTCTTCTTTAGTGGGTGGAGACCCAGTAGTAACAGAAGACCAACCCAAGTCTTCTTTAGTGGTGGAGACCCAGTAGTAACAGAAGACCAACCCAAGTCTTCTTTAGTGGGTGGAGACCCAGTAGTAACAGAAGACCAACCCAAGTCTTCTTTAGTGGGTGGAGACCCAGTAGTAACAGAAGACCAACCCAAGTCTTCTTTAGTGGCTGGAGACCCAGTAGTAACAGAAGACCAACCCAAGTCTTCTTTAGTGGGTGGAGACCCAGTAGTAACAGAAGACCAACCCAAGTCTTCTTTAGTGGGTGGAGACCCAGTAGTAACAGAAGACCAACCCAGGTCTTCTTTAGTGGGTGGAGACCCAGTAGTAACAGAAGACCAACCCAAGTCTTCTTTAGTGGGTGGAGACCCAGTAGTAACAGAAGACCAACCCAAGTCTTCTTTAGTGGGTGGAGACCCAGTAGTAACAGAAGACCAACCCAAGTCTTCTTTAGTGGGTGGAGACCCAGTAGTAACAGAAGACCAACCCAGGTCTTCTTTAGTGGTGGAGACCCAGTAGTAACAGAAGACCAACCCAAGTCTTCTTTAGTGGGTGGAGACCCAGTAGTAACAGAAGACCAACCCAAGTCTTCTTTAGTGGGTGGAGACCCAGTAGTAACAGAAGACCAACCCAGGTCTTCTTTAGTGGCTGGACACCCAGTAGTAACAGAAGACCAACCCAAGTCTTCTTTAGTGGCTGGAGACCCAGTAGTAACAGAAGACCAACCCAGGTCTTCTTTAGTGGCTGGAGACCCAGTAGTAACAGAAGACCAACCCAGGTCTTCTTTAGTGGCTGGAGACCCAGTAGTAACAGAAGACCAACCCAGGTCTTCTTTAGTGGCTGGAGACCCAGTAGTAACAGAAGACCAACCCAGGTCTTCTTTAGTGGCTGGAGACCCAGTAGTAACAGAAGACCAACCCAGGTCTTCTTTAGTGGCTGGAGACCCAGTAGTAACAGAAGACCAACCCAGGTCTTCTTTAGTGGCTGGAGACCCAGTAGTAACAGAAGACCAACCCAAGTCTTCTTTAGTGGCTGGAGACCCAGTAGTAACAGAAGACCAACCCAGGTCTTCTTTAGTGGCTGGAGACCCAGTAGTAACAGAAGACCAACCCAGGTCTTCTTTAGTGGCTGGAGACCCAGTAGTAACAGAAGACCAACCCAGGTCTTCTTTAGTGGGTGGAGACCCAGTAGTAACAGAAGACCAACCCAGGTCTTCTTTAGTGGGTGGAGACCCAGTAGTAACAGAAGACCAACCCAAGTCTTCTTTAGTGGGTGGAGACCCAGTAGTAACAGAAGACCAACCCAGGTCTTCTTTAGTGGGTGGAGACCCAGTAGTAACAGAAGACCAACCCAAGTCTTCTTTAGTGGCTGGAGACCCAGTAGTAACAGAAGACCAACCCAGGTCTTCTTTAGTGGCTGGAGACCCAGTAGTAACAGAAGACCAACCCAGGTCTTCTTTAGTGGGTGGAGACCCAGTAGTAACAGAAGACCAACCCAAGTCTTCTTTAGTGGCTGGAGACCCAGTAGTAACAGAAGACCAACCCAGGTCTTCTTTAGTGGCTGGAGACCCAGTAGTAACAGAAGACCAACCCAGGTCTTCTTTAGTGGCTGGAGACCCAGTAGTAACAGAAGACCAACCCAGGTCTTCTTTAGTGGCTGGAGACCCAGTAGTAACAGAAGACCAACCCAAGTCTTCTTTAGTGGCTGGAGACCCAGTAGTAACAGAAGACCAACCCAAGTCTTCTTTAGTGGCTGGAGACCCAGTAGTAACAGAAGACCAACCCAGGTCTTCTTTAGTGGGTGGAGACCCAGTAGTAACAGAAGACCAACCCAAGTCTTCTTTAGTGGCTGGAGACCCAGTAGTAACAGAAGACCAACCCAAGTCTTCTTTAGTGGCTGGAGACCCAGTAGTAACAGAAGACCAACCCAAGTCTTCTTTAGTGGGTGGAGACCCAGTAGTAACAGAAGACCAACCCAAGTCTTCTTTAGTGGGTGGAGACCCAGTAGTAACAGAAGACCAACCCAGGTCTTCTTCAGTGGCTGGAGACCCAGTAGTAACAGAAGACCAACCCAGTCTTCTTTAGTGGCTGGAGACCCAGTAGTAACAGAAGACCAACCCAAGTCTTCTTTAGTGGGTGGAGACCCAGTAGTAACAGAAGACCAACCCAAGTCTTCTTTAGTGGCCCAGTGGAGACCCAGTAGTAACAGAAGACCAACCCAGGTCTTCTTTAGTGGCTGGAGACCCAGTAGCAACAGAAGACCAACCCAAGTCTTCTTTAGTGGCTGGAGACCCAGTAGTAACAGAAGACCAACCCAGGTCTTCTTTAGTGGGTGGAGACCCAGTAGTAACAGAAGACCAACCCAGGTCTTCTTTAGTGGCTGGAGACCCAGTAGTAACAGAAGACCAACCCAGGTCTTCTTTAGTGGCTGGAGACCCAGTAGTAACAGAAGACCAACCCAGGTCTTCTTTAGTGGCTGGAGACCCAGTAGTAACAGAAGACCAACCCAGGTCTTCTTTAGTGGCTGGAGACCCAGTAGTAACAGAAGACCAACCCAAGTCTTCTTTAGTGGCTGGAGACCCAGTAGTAACAGAAGACCAACCCAAGTCTTCTTTAGTGGGTGGAGACCCAGTAGTAACAGAAGACCAACCCAGGTCTTCTTTAGTGGCTGGAGACCCAGTAGTAACAGAAGACCAACCCAGGTCTTCTTTAGTGGGTGGAGACCCAGTAGTAACAGAAGACCAACCCAGGTCTTCTTTAGTGGGTGGAGACCCAGTAGTAACAGAAGACCAACCCAAGTCTTCTTTAGTGGGTGGAGACCCAGTAGTAACAGAAGACCAACCCAAGTCTTCTTTAGTGGGTGGAGACCCAGTAGTAACAGAAGACCAACCCAGGTCTTCTTTAGTGGGTGGAGACCCAGTAGTAACAGAAGACCAACCCAGGTCTTCTTTAGTGGCTGGAGACCCAGTAGTAACAGAAGACCAACCCAGGTCTTCTTTAGTGGCTGGAGACCCAGTAGTAACAGAAGACCAACCCAGGTCTTCTTTAGTCTTCTTTAGTGGGTGGAGACCCAGTAGTAACAGAAGACCAACCCAGGTCTTCTTTAGTGGCTGGAGACCCAGTAGTAACAGAAGACCAACCCAGGTCTTCTTTAGTGGCTGGAGACCCAGTAGTAACAGAAGACCAACCCAGGTCTTCTTTAGTGGTGGAGACCCAGTAGTAACAGAAGACCAACCCAGGTCTTCTTTAGTGGGTGGAGACCCAGTAGTAACAGAAGACCAACCCAGGTCTTCTTTAGTGGGTGGAGACCCAGTAGTAACAGAAGACCAACCCAGGTCTTCTTTAGTGGGTGGAGACCCAGTAGTAACAGAAGACCAACCCAGGTCTTCTTTAGTGGCTGGAGACCCAGTAGTAACAGAAGACCAACCCAGGTCTTCTTTAGTGGGGAGACCCAGTAGTAACAGAAGACCAACCCAGGTCTTCTTTAGTGGCTGGAGACCCAGTAGTAACAGAAGACCAACCCAGGTCTTCTTTAGTGGGTGGAGACCCAGTAGTAACAGAAGACCAACCCAGGTCTTCTTTAGTGGCTGGAGACCCAGTAGTAACAGAAGACCAACCCAGGTCTTCTTTAGTGGGTGGAGACCCAGTAGTAACAGAAGACCAACCCAGGTCTTCTTTAGTGGGTGGAGACCCAGTAGTAACAGAAGACCAACCCAGGTCTTCTTTAGTGGGTGGAGACCCAGTAGTAACAGAAGACCAACCCAGGTCTTCTTTAGTGGGTGGAGACCCAGTAGTAACAGAAGACCAACCCAGGTCTTCTTTAGTGGGTGGAGACCCAGTAGTAACAGAAGACCAACCCAGGTCTTCTTTAGTGGGTGGAGACCCAGTAGTAACAGAAGACCAACCCAGGTCTTCTTTAGTGGGTGGAGACCCAGTAGTAACAGAAGACCAACCCAGGTCTTCTTTAGTGGGTGGAGACCCAGTAGTAACAGAAGACCAACCCAGGTCTTCTTTAGTGAGTGGAGACCCAGTAGTAACAGAAGACCAACCCAAGTCTTCTTTAGTGAGTGGAGACCCAGTAGTAACAGAAGACCAACCCAGGTCTTCTTTAGTGGGTGGAGACCCAGTAGTAACAGAAGACCAACCCAGGTCTTCTTTAGTGGGTGGAGACCCAGTAGTAACAGAAGACCAACCCAGGTCTTCTTTAGTGGGTGGAGACCCAGTAGTAACAGAAGACCAACCCAAGTCTTCTTTAGTGGGTGGAGACCCAGTAGTAACAGAAGACCAACCCAAGTCTTCTTTAGTGGGTGGAGACCCAGTAGTAACAGAAGACCAACCCAGGTCTTCTTTAGTGGGTGGAGACCCAGTAGTAACAGAAGACCAACCCAGGTCTTCTTTAGTGGGTGGAGACCCAGTAGTAACAGAAGACCAACCCAGGTCTTCTTTAGTGGGTGGAGACCCAGTAGTAACAGAAGACCAACCCAAGTCTTCTTTAGTGGGTGGAGACCCAGTAGTAACAGAAGACCAACCCAAGTCTTCTTTAGTGGGTGGAGACCCAGTAGTAACAGAAGACCAACCCAGGTGGCTGGAGACCCAGTAGTAACAGAAGACCAACCCAGGTCTTCTTTAGTGGGTGGAGACCCAGTAGTAACAGAAGACCAACCCAGGTCTTCTTTAGTGGGTGGAGACCCAGTAGTAACAGAAGACCAACCCAAGTCTTCTTTAGTGGGTGGAGACCCAGTAGTAACAGAAGACCAACCCAAGTCTTCTTTAGTGGGTGGAGACCCAGTAGTAACAGAAGACCAACCCAAGTCTTCTTTAGTGGGTGGAGACCCAGTAGTAACAGAAGACCAACCCAGGTCTTCTTTAGTGGGTGGAGACCCAGTAGTAACAGAAGACCAACCCAAGTCTTCTTTAGTGGGTGGAGACCCAGTAGTAACAGAAGACCAACCCAAGTCTTCTTTAGTGGGTGGAGACCCAGTAGTAACAGAAGACCAACCCAAGTCTTCTTTAGTGGCTGGAGACCCAGTAGTAACAGAAGACCAACCCAGGTCTTCTTTAGTGGGTGGAGACCCAGTAGTAACAGAAGACCAACCCAGGTCTTCTTTAGTGGGTGGAGACCCAGTAGTAACAGAAGACCAACCCAAGTCTTCTTTAGTGGGTGGAGACCCAGTAGTAACAGAAGACCAACCCAAGTCTTCTTTAGTGGGTGGAGACCCAGTAGTAACAGAAGACCAACCCAAGTCTTCTTTAGTGGGTGGAGACCCAGTAGTAACAGAAGACCAACCCAGGTCTTCTTTAGTGGGTGGAGACCCAGTAGTAACAGAAGACCAACCCAAGTCTTCTTTAGTGGGTGGAGACCCAGTAGTAACAGAAGACCAACCCAGGTCTTCTTTAGTGGCTGGAGACCCAGTAGTAACAGAAGACCAACCCAGGTCTTCTTTAGTGGGTGGAGACCCAGTAGTAACAGAAGACCAACCCAAGTCTTCTTTAGTGGGTGGAGACCCAGTAGTAACAGAAGACCAACCCAGGTCTTCTTTAGTGGCTGGAGACCCAGTAGTAACAGAAGACCAACCCAGGTCTTCTTTAGTGGGTGGAGACCCAGTAGTAACAGAAGACCAACCCAGGTCTTCTTTAGTGGGTGGAGACCCAGTAGTAACAGAAGACCAACCCAAGTCTTCTTTAGTGGGTGGAGACCCAGTAGTAACAGAAGACCAACCCAAGTCTTCTTTAGTGGGTGGAGACCCAGTAGTAACAGAAGACCAACCCAAGTCTTCTTTAGTGGGTGGAGACCCAGTAGTAACAGAAGACCAACCCAAGTCTTCTTTAGTGGGTGGAGACCCAGTAGTAACAGAAGACCAACCCAAGTCTTCTTTAGTGGGTGGAGACCCAGTAGTAACAGAAGACCAACCCAAGTCTTCTTTAGTGGGTGGAGACCCAGTAGTAACAGAAGACCAACCCAGGTCTTCTTTAGTGGGTGGAGACCCAGTAGTAACAGAAGACCAACCCAGGTCTTCTTTAGTGGGTGGAGACCCAGTAGTAACAGAAGACCAACCCAAGTCTTCTTTAGTGGCTGGAGACCCAGTAGTAACAGAAGACCAACCCAAGTCTTCTTTAGTGGGTGGAGACCCAGTAGTAACAGAAGACCAACCCAAGTCTTCTTTAGTGGGTGGAGACCCAGTAGTAACAGAAGACCAACCCAGGTCTTCTTTAGTGAGTGGAGACCCAGTAGTAACAGAAGACCAACCCAAGTCTTCTTTAGTGAGTGGAGACCCAGTAGTAACAGAAGACCAACCCAAGTCTTCTTTAGTGAGTGGAGACCCAGTAGTAACAGAAGACCAACCCAAGTCTTCTTTAGTGAGTGGAGACCCAGTAGTAACAGAAGACCAACCCAAGTCTTCTTTAGTGGCTGGAGACCCAGTAGTAACAGAAGTCCTAACCTAGTCTTGTTTAGTGGTTGGAGACCCAGTAGTAACAGAAGACCAACCCAAGTCTTCTTTAGTGGGTGGAGACCCAGTAGTAACAGAAGACCAACCCAAGTCTTCTTTAGTGGGTGGAGACCCAGTAGTAACAGAAGACCAACCCAGGTCTTCTTTAGTGGCTGGAGACCCAGTAGTAACAGAAGACCAACCCAAGTCTTCTTTAGTGGGTGGAGACCCAGTAGTAACAGAAGACCAACCCAGGTCTTCTTTAGTGGGTGGAGACCCAGTAGTAACAGAAGACCAACCCAGGTCTTCTTTAGTGGGTGGAGACCCAGTAGTAACAGAAGACCAACCCAGGTCTTCTTTAGTGGCTGGAGACCCAGTAGTAACAGAAGACCAACCCAGGTCTTCTTTAGTGGGTGGAGACCCAGTAGTAACAGAAGACCAACCCAGGTCTTCTTTAGTGGGTGGAGACCCAGTAGTAACAGAAGACCAACCCAGGTCTTCTTTAGTGGGTGGAGACCCAGTAGTAACAGAAGACCAACCCAAGTCTTCTTTAGTGGGTGGAGACCCAGTAGTAACAGAAGACCAACCCAAGTCTTCTTTAGTGGCTGGAGACCCAGTAGTAACAGAAGACCAACCCAGGTCTTCTTTAGTGGGTGGAGACCCAGTAGTAACAGAAGACCAACCCAGGTCTTCTTTAGTGGGTGGAGACCCAGTAGTAACAGAAGACCAACCCAAGTCTTCTTTAGTGGGTGGAGACCCAGTAGTAACAGAAGACCAACCCAAGGTCTTCTTTAGTGGGTGGAGACCCAGTAGTAACAGAAGACCAACCCAAGTCTTCTTTAGTGGGTGGAGACCCAGTAGTAACAGAAGACCAACCCAAGTCTTCTTTAGTGGGTGGAGACCCAGTAGTAACAGAAGACCAACCCAGGTCTTCTTTAGTGGGTGGAGACCCAGTAGTAACAGAAGACCAACCCAGGTCTTCTTTAGTGGGTGGAGACCCAGTAGTAACAGAAGACCAACCCAAGTCTTCTTTAGTGGGTGGAGACCCAGTAGTAACAGAAGACCAACCCAAGTCTTCTTTAGTGGGTGGAGACCCAGTAGTAACAGAAGACCAACCCAGGTCTTCTTTAGTGAGTGGAGACCCAGTAGTAACAGAAGACCAACCCAGGTCTTCTTTAGTGGGTGGAGACCCAGTAGGAGACCCAGTAGTAACAGAAGACCAACCCAAGTCTTCTTTAGTGGCTGGAGACCCAGTAGTAACAGAAGACCAACCCAGGTCTTCTTTAGTGGCTGGAGACCCAGTAGTAACAGAAGACCAACCCAGGTCTTCTTTAGTGGGTGGAGACCCAGTAGTAACAGAAGACCAACCCAAGTCTTCTTTAGTGGCTGGAGACCCAGTAGTAACAGAAGACCAACCCAAGTCTTCTTTAGTGGCTGGAGACCCAGTAGTAACAGAAGACCAACCCAAGTCTTCTTTAGTGGGTGGAGACCCAGTAGTAACAGAAGACCAACCCAAGTCTTCTTTAGTGGCTGGAGACCCAGTAGTAACAGAAGACCAACCCAGGTCTTCTTTAGTGGGTGGAGACCCAGTAGTAACAGAAGACCAACCCAAGTCTTCTTTAGTGGGTGGAGACCCAGTAGTAACAGAAGACCAACCCAGGTCTTCTTTAGTGGGTGGAGACCCAGTAGTAACAGAAGACCAACCCAAGTCTTCTTTAGTGGGTGGAGACCCAGTAGTAACAGAAGACCAACCCAGGTCTTCTTTAGTGGGTGGAGACCCAGTAGTAACAGAAGACCAACCCAGGTCTTCTTTAGTGGGTGGAGACCCAGTAGTAACAGAAGACCAACCCAGGTCTTCTTTAGTGGGTGGAGACCCAGTAGTAACAGAAGACCAACCCAGGTCTTCTTTAGTGGGTGGAGACCCAGTAGTAACAGAAGACCAACCCAGGTCTTCTTTAGTGGCTGGAGACCCAGTAGTAACAGAAGACCAACCCAGGTCTTCTTTAGTGGCTGGAGACCCAGTAGTAACAGAAGACCAACCCAGGTCTTCTTTAGTGGGTGGAGACCCAGTAGTAACAGAAGACCAACCCAGGTCTTCTTTAGTGGCTGGAGACCCAGTAGTAACAGAAGACCAACCCAGGTCTTCTTTAGTGGCTGGAGACCCAGTAGTAACAGAAGACCAACCCAGGTCTTCTTTAGTGGGTGGAGACCCAGTAGTAACAGAAGACCAACCCAGGTCTTCTTTAGTGGGTGGAGACCCAGTAGTAACAGAAGACCAACCCAGGTCTTCTTTAGTGGCTGGAGACCCAGTAGTAACAGAAGACCAACCCAAGTGGGTCTTCTTTAGTGGGTGGAGACCCAGTAGTAACAGAAGACCAACCCAGGTCTTCTTTAGTGGGTGGAGACCCAGTAGTAACAGAAGACCAACCCAGGTCTTCTTTAGTGGGTGGAGACCCAGTAGTAACAGAAGACCAACCCAGGTCTTCTTTAGTGGCTGGAGACCCAGTAGTAACAGAAGACCAACCCAAGTCTTCTTTAGTGGGTGGAGACCCAGTAGTAACAGAAGACCAACCCAAGTCTTCTTTAGTGGGTGGAGACCCAGTAGTAACAGAAGACCAACCCAAGTCTTCTTTAGTGGGTGGAGACCCAGTAGTAACAGAAGACCAACCCAGGTCTTCTTTAGTGGGTGGAGACCCAGTAGTAACAGAAGACCAACCCAAGTCTTCTTTAGTGGCTGGAGACCCAGTAGTAACAGAAGACCAACCCAAGTCTTCTTTAGTGGGTGGAGACCCAGTAGTAACAGAAGACCAACCCAGGTCTTCTTTAGTGGGTGGAGACCCAGTAGTAACAGAAGACCAACCCAGTCTTCTTTAGTGGGTGGAGACCCAGTAGTAACAGAAGACCAACCCAGGTCTTCTTTAGTGGCTGGAGACCCAGTAGTAACAGAAGACCAACCCAGGTCTTCTTTAGTGGGTGGAGACCCAGTAGTAACAGAAGACCAACGCAGTCTTCTTTAGTGGGTGGAACCCAGTAGTAACAGAAGACCAACCCAGGTCTTCTTTAGTGGGTGGAGACCCAGTAGTAACAGAAGACCAACCCAGGTCTTCTTTAGTGGCTGGAGACCCAGTAGTAACAGAAGACCAACCCAAGTCTTCTTTAGTGGCTGGAGACCCAGTAGTAACAGAAGACCAACCCAGGTCTTCTTTAGTGGGTGGAGACCCAGTAGTAACAGAAGACCAACCCAGGTCTTCTTTAGTGGCTGGAGACCCAGTAGTAACAGAAGACCAACCCAGGTCTTCTTTAGTGGCTGGAGACCCAGTAGTAACAGAAGACCAACCCAGGTCTTCTTTAGTGGGTGGAGACCCAGTAGTAACAGAAGACCAACCCAAGTCTTCTTTAGTGGCTGGAGACCCAGTAGTAACAGAAGACCAACCCAGGTCTTCTTTAGTGGGTGGAGACCCAGTAGTAACAGAAGACCAACCCAGGTCTTCTTTAGTGGGTGGAGACCCAGTAGTAACAGAAGACCAACCCAGGTCTTCTTTAGTGGGTGGAGACCCAGTAGTAACAGAAGACCAACCCAGGTCTTCTTTAGTGGGTGGAGACCCAGTAGTAACAGAAGACCAACCCAGGTCTTCTTTAGTGGGTGGAGACCCAGTAGTAACAGAAGACCAACCCAGGTCTTCTTTAGTGGCTGGAGACCCAGTAGTAACAGAAGACCAACCCAGGTCTTCTTTAGTGGGTGGAGACCCAGTAGTAACAGAAGACCAACCCAGGTCTTCTTTAGTGGGTGGAGACCCAGTAGTAACAGAAGACCAACCCAGGTCTTCTTTAGTGGGTGGAGACCCAGTAGTAACAGAAGACCAACCCAGGTCTTCTTTAGTGGCTGGAGACCCAGTAGTAACAGAAGACCAACCCAGGTCTTCTTTAGTGGCTGGAGACCCAGTAGTAACAGAAGACCAACCCAGGTCTTCTTTAGTGGCTGGAGACCCAGTAGTAACAGAAGACCAACCCAGGTCTTCTTTAGTGGGTGGAGACCCAGTAGTAACAGAAGACCAACCCAGGTCTTCTTTAGTGGCTGGAGACCCAGTAGTAACAGAAGACCAACCCAGGTCTTCTTTAGTGGGTGGAGACCCAGTAGTAACAGAAGACCAACCCAGGTCTTCTTTAGTGGCTGGAGACCCAGTAGTAACAGAAGACCAACCCAAGTCTTCTTTAGTGGGTGGAGACCCAGTAGTAACAGAAGACCAACCCAGGTCTTCTTTAGTGGCTGGAGACCCAGTAGTAACAGAAGACCAACCCAGGTCTTCTTTAGTGGCTGGAGACCCAGTAGTAACAGAAGACCAACCCAGGTCTTCTTTAGTGGGTGGAGACCCAGTAGTAACAGAAGACCAACCCAGGTCTTCTTTAGTGGGTGGAGACCCAGTAGTAACAGAAGACCAACCCAAGTCTTCTTTAGTGGCTGGAGACCCAGTAGTAACAGAAGACCAACCCAAGTCTTCTTTAGTGGGTGGAGACCCAGTAGTAACAGAAGACCAACCCAGGTCTTCTTTAGTGGGTGGAGACCCAGTAGTAACAGAAGACCAACCCAGGTCTTCTTTAGTGGCTGGAGACCCAGTAGTAACAGAAGACCAACCCAAGTCTTCTTTAGTGGGTGGAGACCCAGTAGTAACAGAAGACCAACCCAGGTCTTCTTTAGTGGCTGGAGACCCAGTATTAACAGAAGACCAACCCACGTCTTCTTTAGTGGGTGGAGACCCAGTAGTAACAGAAGACCAACCCAGGTCTTCTTTAGTGGCTGGAGACCCAGTAGTAACAGAAGACCAACCCAGGTCTTCTTTAGTGGCTGGAGACCCAGTAGTAACAGAAGACCAACCCAGGTCTTCTTTAGTGGGTGGAGACCCAGTAGTAACAGAAGACCAACCCAGGTCTTCTTTAGTGGCTGGAGACCCAGTAGTAACAGAAGACCAACCCAAGTCTTCTTTAGTGGGTGGAGACCCAGTAGTAACAGAAGACCAACCCAGGTCTTCTTTAGTGGCTGGAGACCCAGTAGTAACAGAAGACCAACCCAAGTCTTCTTTAGTGGCTGGAGACCCAGTAGTAACAGAAGACCAACCCAAGTCTTCTTTAGTGGGTGGAGACCCAGTAGTAACAGAAGACCAACCCAAGTCTTCTTTAGTGGGTGGAGACCCAGTAGTAACAGAAGACCAACCCAGGTCTTCTTTAGTGGCTGGAGACCCAGTAGTAACAGAAGACCAACCCAAGTCTTCTTTAGTGGGTGGAGACCCAGTAGTAACAGAAGACCAACCCAAGTCTTCTTTAGTGGGTGGAGACCCAGTAGTAACAGAAGACCAACCCAAGTCTTCTTTAGTGGGTGGAGACCCAGTAGTAACAGAAGACCAACCCAGGTCTTCTTTAGTGGGTGGAGACCCAGTAGTAACAGAAGACCAACCCAAGTCTTCTTTAGTGGCTGGAGACCCAGTAGTAACAGAAGACCAACCCAAGTCTTCTTTAGTGGGTGGAGACCCAGTAGTAACAGAAGACCAACCCAGGTCTTCTTTAGTGGCTGGAGACCCAGTAGTAACAGAAGACCAACCCAAGTCTTCTTTAGTGGGTGGAGACCCAGTAGTAACAGAAGACCAACCCAGGTCTTCTTTAGTGGCTGGAGACCCAGTAGTAACAGAAGACCAACCCAAGTCTTCTTTAGTGGGTGGAGACCCAGTAGTAACAGAAGACCAACCCAGGTCTTCTTTAGTGGGTGGAGACCCAGTAGTAACAGAAGACCAACCCAGGTCTTCTTTAGTGGGTGGAGACCCAGTAGTAACAGAAGACCAACCCAAGTCTTCTTTAGTGGGTGGAGACCCAGTAGTAACAGAAGACCAACCCAGGTCTTCTTTAGTGGGTGGAGACCCAGTAGTAACAGAAGACCAACCCAAGTCTTCTTTAGTGGGTGGAGACCCAGTAGTAACAGAAGACCAACCCAGGTCTTCTTTAGTGGGTGGAGACCCAGTAGTAACAGAAGACCAACCCAGGTCTTCTTTAGTGGGTGGAGACCCAGTAGTAACAGAAGACCAACCCAGGTCTTCTTTAGTGGCTGGAGACCCAGTAGTAACAGAAGACCAACCCAGGTCTTCTTTAGTGGCTGGAGACCCAGTAGTAACAGAAGACCAACCCAGGTCTTCTTTAGTGGCTGGAGACCCAGTAGTAACAGAAGACCAACCCAGGTCTTCTTTAGTGGCTGGAGACCCAGTAGTAACAGAAGACCAACCCAAGTCTTCTTTAGTGGCTGGAGACCCAGTAGTAACAGAAGACCAACCCAGGTCTTCTTTAGTGGCTGGAGACCCAGTAGTAACAGAAGACCAACCCAAGTCTTCTTTAGTGGGTGGAGACCCAGTAGTAACAGAAGACCAACCCAGGTCTTCTTTAGTGGGTGGAGACCCAGTAGTAACAGAAGACCAACCCAGGTCTTCTTTAGTGGGTGGAGACCCAGTAGTAACAGAAGACCAACCCAAGTCTTCTTTAGTGGGTGGAGACCCAGTAGTAACAGAAGACCAACCCAGGTCTTCTTTAGTGGGTGGAGACCCAGTAGTAACAGAAGACCAACCCAAGTCTTCTTTAGTGGGTGGAGACCCAGTAGTAACAGAAGACCAACCCAGGTCTTCTTTAGTGGGTGGAGACCCAGTAGTAACAGAAGACCAACCCAGGTCTTCTTTAGTGGGTGGAGACCCAGTAGTAACAGAAGACCAACCCAGGTCTTCTTTAGTGGCTGGAGACCCAGTAGTAACAGAAGACCAACCCAGGTCTTCTTTAGTGGCTGGAGACCCAGTAGTAACAGAAGACCAACCCAGGTCTTCTTTAGTGGCTGGAGACCCAGTAGTAACAGAAGACCAACCCAGGTCTTCTTTAGTGGCTGGAGACCCAGTAGTAACAGAAGACCAACCCAAGTCTTCTTTAGTGGCTGGAGACCCAGTAGTAACAGAAGACCAACCCAGGTCTTCTTTAGTGGCTGGAGACCCAGTAGTAACAGAAGACCAACCCAAGTCTTCTTTAGTGGCTGGAGACCCAGTAGTAACAGAAGACCAACCCAGGTCTTCTTTAGTGGCTGGAGACCCAGTAGTAACAGAAGACCAACCCAGGTCTTCTTTAGTGGCTGGAGACCCAGTAGTAACAGAAGACCAACCCAGGTCTTCTTTAGTGGCTGGAGACCCAGTAGTAACAGAAGACCAACCCAGGTCTTCTTTAGTGGGTGGAGACCCAGTAGTAACAGAAGACCAACCCAAGTCTTCTTTAGTGGCTGGAGACCCAGTAGTAACAGAAGACCAACCCAGGTCTTCTTTAGTGGGTGGAGACCCAGTAGTAACAGAAGACCAACCCAAGTCTTTAGTGGCTGGAGACCCAGTAGTAACAGAAGACCAACCCAGGTCTTCTTTAGTGGCTGGAGACCCAGTATTAACAGAAGACCAACCCAAGTCTTTAGTGGCTGGAGACCCAGTAGTAACAGAAGACCAACCCAAGTCTTCTTTAGTGGCTGGAGACCCAGTATTAACAGAAGACCAACCCAAGTCTTCTTTAGTGGGTGGAGACCCAGTAGTAACAGAAGACCAACCCAGGTCTTCTTTAGTGGGTGGAGACCCAGTAGTAACAGAAGACCAACCCAGGTCTTATTTAGTGGGTGGAGACCCAGTAGTAACAGAAGACCAACCCAGGTCTTCTTTAGTGGCTGGAGACCCAGTAGTAACAGAAGACCAACCCAGGTCTTATTTAGTGGCTGGAAACCCAGTAGTAACAGAAGACCAACCCAGGTCTTATTTAGTGGGTGGAGACCCAGTAGTAACAGAAGACCAACCCAGGTCTTCTTTAGTGGGTAGAGACCCAGTAGTAACAGAAGACCAACCCAGGTCTTCTTTAGTGGCTGGAGACCCAGTAGTAACAGAAGACCAACCCAGGTCTTCTTTAGTGGCTGGAGACCCAGTAGTAACAGAAGACCAACCCAGGTCTTCTTTAGTGGGTGAAGACCCAGTAGTAACAGAAGACCAACCCAGGTCTTCTTTAGTGGGTGGAGACCCAGTAGTAACAGAAGACCAACCCAGGTCTTCTTTAGTGGCTGGAGACCCAGTAGTAACAAAGACCAACCCAAGTCTTCTTTAGTGGCTGGAGACCCAGTAGTAACAGAAGACCAACCCAGGTCTTCTTTAGTGGCTGGAGACCCAGTAGTAACAGAAGACCAACCCAGGTCTTCTTTAGTGGGTAGAGACCCAGTAGTAACAGAAGACCAACCCAGGTCTTCTTTAGTGGCTGGAGACCCAGTAGTAACAGAAGACCAACCCAGGTCTTCTTTAGTGGCTGGAGACCCAGTAGTAACAGAAGACCAACCCAAGTCTTCTTTAGTGGCTGGAGACCCAGTAGTAACAGAAGACCAACCCAAGTCTTCTTTAGTGGCTGGAGACCCAGTAGTAACAGAAGACCAACCCAGGTCTTCTTTAGTGGGTGAAGACCCAGTAGTAACAGAAGACCAACCCAGGTCTTCTTTAGTGGCTGGAGACCCAGTAGTAACAGAAGACCAACCCAAGTCTTCTTTAGTGGGTGGAGACCCAGTAGTAACAGAAGACCAACCCAAGTCTTCTTTAGTGGGTGGAGACCCAGTAGTAACAGAAGACCAACCCAAGTCTTCTTTAGTGGCTGGAGACCCAGTAGTAACAGAAGACCAACCCAAGTCTTCTTTAGTGGGTGGAGACCCAGTAGTAACAGAAGACCAACCCAAGTCTTCTTTAGTGGGTGGAGACCCAGTAGTAACAGAAGACCAACCCAAGTCTTCTTTAGTGGGTGGAGACCCAGTAGTAACAGAAGACCAACCCAGGTCTTCTTTAGTGGCTGGAGACCCAGTAGTAACAGAAGACCAACCCAGGTCTTCTTTAGTGGCTGGAGACCCAGTAGTAACAGAAGACCAACCCAGGTCTTCTTTAGTGGCTGGAGACCCAGTAGTAACAGAAGACCAACCCAAGTCTTCTTTAGTGGGTGGAGACCCAGTAGTAACAGAAGACCAACCCAAGTCTTCTTTAGTGGCTGGAGACCCAGTAGTAACAGAAGACCAACCCAGGTCTTCTTTAGTGGCTGGAGACCCAGTAGTAACAGAAGACCAACCCAGGTCTTCTTTAGTGGCTGGAGACCCAGTAGTAACAGAAGACCAACCCAAGTCTTCTTTAGTGGGTGGAGACCCAGTAGTAACAGAAGACCAACCCAAGTCTTCTTTAGTGGCTGGAGACCCAGTAGTAACAGAAGACCAACCCAGGTCTTCTTTAGTGGCTGGAGACCCAGTAGTAACAGAAGACCAACCCAGGTCTTCTTTAGTGGCTGGAGACCCAGTAGTAACAGAAGACCAACCCAGGTCTTCTTTAGTGGCTGGAGACCCAGTAGTAACAGAAGACCAACCCAGGTCTTCTTTAGTGGCTGGAGACCCAGTAGTAACAGAAGACCAACCCAAGTCTTCTTTAGTGGGTGGAGACCCAGTAGTAACAGAAGACCAACCCAAGTCTTCTTTAGTGGCTGGAGACCCAGTAGTAACAGAAGAGCAACCCAGGTCTTCTTTAGTGGCTGGAGACCCAGTAGTAACAGAAGACCAACCCAGGTCTTCTTTAGTGGCTGGAGACCCAGTAGTAACAGAAGACCAACCCAGGTCTTCTTTAGTGGCTGGAGACCCAGTAGTAACAGAAGACCAACCCAGGTCTTCTTTAGTGGCTGGAGACCCAGTAGTAACAGAAGACCAACCCAAGTCTTCTTTAGTGGGTGGAGACCCAGTAGTAACAGAAGACCAACCCAAGTCTTCTTTAGTGGCTGGAGACCCAGTAGTAACAGAAGACCAACCCAGGTCTTCTTTAGTGGCTGGAGACCCAGTAGTAACAGAAGACCAACCCAGGTCTTCTTTAGTGGCTGGAGACCCAGTAGTAACAGAAGACCAACTCATGTCTTCTTTAGTGGCTGGAGACCCAGTAGTAACAGAAGACCAACCCAGGTCTTCTTTAGTGGCTGGAGACCCAGTAGTAACAGAAGACCAACTCAGGTCTTCTTTCTCTTTTCAATATATATATATATATAAGGTGAATAAGTTGTGTAATGTTTTATCCAGATTTTATTGAGTATAATACTAAGCTTCTTGATTTACTTAGTAAATTAAATAATTGATAAAAGCACCTTATAGGTGGGACATGAACAATTCATGTATATACAGGGGACCCCCAGTTTACGATCAGCTCCCAGTGCGACCAATTATGTAAGTGTGTTTGTATGTGTATGTTTGGGGGTCTGAAATGGACTAATCTACTTCACAATATTCCTTATGGGAACAAATTCTGTCAGTACTGGCACCTGAACATAGTTCTGGAGTGAAAAAATATAAACCGGGGTCCACTGTACATGTACTTGCCTTTAACACTTATATATACAGTCACTATAGTTTCTTAATCAACAAATAATATATCACTGGGATCTCTCAGTATGAGCGAGAGATTGTTGAATTATGTTTGTGTTGGAAATACGTACTTGGTGGATTACCAAACCATACTGCGGGTGGGGTTAGAACCCACAATCAGTCATAAAGCTCCAGATTGTGGTATGGTTTGTTTGCAATCGTGTCATTACGATTTTGTGAGTCTTGGTGGATTACGCCTGTGTAGTTATCCACTCTGTGAAGCAATTTTGACTCGAATGCAAACAAACCATACCATGGGCGGGGATAGAACCCGCGAACAGAGAGTCTCTCATCTCAAAACTCCAGACCGCAGTCTGGAGTTTTGAGACTCTCTGATCGTGGGTTCTATCCCCGCCCGTGGTATGGTTTGTTTTTAGACTAAGTTTGTGTTGTATACCCACTCAAGCCTCGTGATGAAGTCTCTAACCTGTTCCAACTGTAGTAAATTTGTGTATATAAGTGATTAATGAGGGTGTAAAGGAACCTCATACTGTACATCATTCACTGTGTTGGAGATCTCAGTCATGTACGGCAGACCCTCGGGTAACGGCATTAATCCATTCTAGAGAGCTTGCCTTTAACTGATTTTGTCGTTAGCCAAATTAATTTTCCCCATAAGAAATAAGGTAAATCCAATTAATCCATTTCAGACAGCCAAAAGTATTAACAACAAAAAATATTTTTTTTAAAGGTTAAATATAGATATACATTTTTTTTTTTTTCAACAAGTCGGCCGTCTCCCACCGAGGCAGGGTGACCCACCGAGGCAGGGTGACCCACCGAGGCAGGGTGACCCACCGAGGCAGGGTGACCCACCGAGGCAGGGTGACCCACCGAGGCAGGGTGACCCACCGAGGCAGGGTGACCCACCGAGGCAGGGTGACCCACCGAGGCAGGGTGACCCACCGAGGCAGGGTGACCCACCGAGGCAGGGTGACCCACCGAGGCAGGGTGACCCACCGAGGCAGGGTGACCCAAAAAAGAAAGAAAATCCCCAAAAAGAAAATACTTTCATCATCATTCAACACTTTCACCACACTCACACACAATCACTGCTTTTGCAGAGGTGCTCAGAATACAACAGTTTAGAAGCATATACGTATAAAGATACACAACATATCCCTCCAAACTGCTAATATCCCAAACCTCTCCTTTAAAGTGCAGGCAACATTGTACTTCCCATTTCCAGGACTCAAGTCCGACTATATAAAAATAACCGGTTTCCCTGAATCCCTTCACTAAATATTACCCTGCTCACACTCCAACAGATCGTCAGGTCCCAAGTACCATTCGTCTCCATTCACTCCTAACACACTCACGCACGCTTGCTGGAAGTCCAAGCCCCTCGCCCACAAAACCTCCTTTACCCCCTCTCTCCAACCCTTTCAAGGACGACCCCTACCCCTCCTTCCTTCCCCTATAGATTTATATGCTTTTGTTGGTGTATGGCAGACAGGTAGGAGGGGAGAGGGAGATGAGTTTATTATGCTTCAATATGATGCTAATATAATCTCTGTAGCTTATTTATCTATCACAATTCATCTAATCTGGCATAATAAACAATATTAATAACATAGAAACATGATATATACTCTAGAATGAATAAAATATGTCATAATGTATGCGAGGAGTAAGTGGTGGAAGTGTTGTTGTTGGGTTTATAATGACCACTGAGAGAAGTTGTACATATTAGTGGTGGCGGCAGTGGCACCACAACCCATCAACACCATCACCGGCGGCGGCACCACAACCCATCAACACCATCACCGGCGGCGGCACCACAACCCATCAACACCATCACACTTAAACAATCTATGTAATTTATAAATAAAAAATATTTGTATTTTAATTTATAAATAAGAAATATTTACATTTTAATTTATAAATAAGAAATATTTACACTTTAATTTATAAATAAATAAGTTTATTCAGGTATACACAAATACAGTTACGTACATAGATTATCATACATAGCAGCATTCGTGTAAAGTACCTAAGATGACTCAAAAAAGTCAAGAATGACTTATGTATTTCCATTGGGGTCCTTTTATATTTACACTTATATTTACTTTTATACTTACACTTTTATATTTACACTTATATTTACTTTTATACTTACACTTTTATATTTACACTTACCTTGGAGGAGATGTTAGTTTAATTAGTTAGTTTGATGGAGGAGATGTTGGCAGAGGTTTAGGGTGGTGGAAGATAGCAGGGCGGCATATGTTCAGCGGCCTTATACACATCCAACAACATTGGAGAGTTACTTTCGTGTCGTTTTTCTATCGCTTACTCACTACACTGTTAATTCTACACTTGATCGCTGGCTGGCACTTTAGCCTTTATTGACACCTGCTTTATTATCATACATATTGTAGAATCAGTGAATCACTGCAGAAGGCACAGTCTCCTCTCTCTCTTCCTCCTCCACTTTGGTACTTTACTACGAGTTTTTTCTTGAATTTTATTGTGTTTCTTTCCTTCGTTACCACGGGGTTGGCACTAGAAGCTTTCTTTGGGCCCCATGGTGGCTTATTTAGCAGTTACAAGCACTAAAAAAATGGAATAATACAAAATATATCGCTTGTATGCATGGAATCGTCCTCCCTGGCTTGTAAACAATGGCACACTGGCTTTACGTGGGCTCAGGCTACATGGACACTTTCGGAACGAATGCCCTTAACCGAGTTCTTGGGCGTTTTTGATGCAAAAACGTGCTGTAATCTGATTTTGGCATTAGCCAATGCCGCTGTTACCCGAGGGTCCACTGTATTGTGTTTGTTGATTATGAAACTATAGTGACGATGTCTTTCTTGTCTTTCAGTGCACCGGCCGCATCCCACCGAGGCGGGGTGGCCTAAAGAGAAAAACAAATGTTTCTCTTTTTAACTTTAATAATGTATACAGGAGAAGGAGTTACTAGCCCCTTGCTCCCGGAACATTTTAGTCGCTTCTTACAACACGCATGACTTACGGAGGAATTCTGTTCCACTTCCCCATGGATAGTGACTGTATATATAAGTGTTAAAGGCAAGTATATACATGAATTGTTCATGTCCCACCTATAAGGTGCTTTTATCAATTATTTAATTTACTAAGGAAATCAAGAAGCTTAAAATTATACTCAATAAAATCTGGATAAAACATTACAGAACTTATTCACCTTATATATATATATATTGAAAAGAGAAAGAAGACCTGGGTTGGTCTTCTGTTACTACTGGGTCTCCAGCCACTAAAGAAGACCTGGGTTGGTCTTCTGTTACTACTGGGTCTCCAGCCACTAAAGAAGACTTGGGTTGGTCTTCTGTTAATACTAGGTCTCCAGCCACTAAAGAAGACCTGGGTTGGTCTTCTGTTACTACTGGGTCTCCAGCCACTAAAGAAGACCTGGGTTGGTCTTCTGTTACTACTGGGTCTCCAGCCACTAAAGAAGACTTGGGTTGGTCTTCTGTTACTACTGGGTCTCCACCCACTAAAGAAGACCTGGGTTGGTCTTCTGTTAATACTAGGTCTCCAGCCACTAAAGAAGACCTGGGTTGGTCTTCTGTTACTACTGGGTCTCCAGCCACTAAAGAAGACCTGGGTTGGTCTTCTGTTACTACTGGGTCTCCAGCCACTAAAGAAGACTTGGGTTGGTCTTCTGTTACTACTGGGTCTCCAGCCACTAAAGAAGACCTGGGTTGGTCTTCTGTTACTACTGGGTCTCCACCCACTAAAGAAGACCTGGGTTGGTCTTCTGTTACTACTGGGTCTCCAGCCACTAAAGAAGACCTGGGTTGGTCTTCTGTTACTACTGGGTCTCCACCCACTAAAGAAGACCTGGGTTGGTCTTCTGTTACTACTGGGTCTCCACCCACTAAAGAAGACCTGGGTTGGTCTTCTGTTACTACTGGGTCTCCAGCCACTGAAGAAGACCTGGGTTGGTCTTCTGTTACTACTGGGTCTCCAGCCACTAAAGAAGACCTGGGTTGGTCTTCTGTTACTACTGGGTCTCCAGCCACTAAAGAAGACCTGGGTTGGTCTTCTGTTACTACTGGGTCTCCACCCACTAAAGAAGACCTGGGTTGGTCTTCTGTTACTACTGGGTCTCCAGCCACTGAAGAAGACCTGGGTTGGTCTTCTGTTACTACTGGGTCTCCAGCCACTAAACAGGGACTCACTGCATAAGTCTTATTCACCATTAAAGACACCCAGGTGTTGTACATGTGTTTTATTCATCAATAAAGACATCCAGGTGTTGTACATGTGTTTTATTCATCAATAAAGACATCCAGATGTTGTACATGTGTTTTATTCATCAATCTGTGGATACTGGACAACAATATCATCAATCTGATGACATTAATGCTACAGTCAACTGTCTTACACTCCAAATATTTTCTACAATTGAATTTATGAAGGCCTTTCATGTGACATTGTTGGTGAACTTCTTCAGTCGCTTAAACTAAAAATCACAGTGCTCGGTGGAGTATTATAAGAGAGTTGACTGTATGTGGAGTCTTATAAGAGGGTTCACTGTACGTAGAGTGGAACAATACCATTGTTCAGTAAAATAACACTGTTCAGAAGAACACCAGCTCTCTTGAGTTCAACACTTAGGCCTAAAGGCTGACACTGTGTATTCTATGCATTTTGAATGCATTGCCTCATGTCTTGACAGTTCTAGACGTGTCTTCAGCAGGTTCTGGCTAGAGTATAGGTCTGCCTTATGTCCTGACAGTTCTAGACAGGTCTTCAACAAGTTTTGGCTAGAATACAGGTTTGCCTTGTGTCTTGACACAGGTAAACACGTTTCCAACAGGTTCTGGCTAGAATATAGGTTCAGCTCATGTATTAACAGTTCTAGAGAGGTTTTCAACAGGTTCTGGCTACAATACAGGTTTACCGTGTGTCTTGACAGGTCTAGACACGTTTTCAACAAGTTCTGGCTAGAGTACAGGTCTTTTTTATGTCTTGACAGTTCTAGACAGGTTTTCAACAAGTTTTGGCTAGAATACAGGTTTACCTCCTGTCTTGGCACAGGTAAACACATTTTCAACAGGTTCTGGCTAGAATATAGGTTCACCTCACGTCTTAATAGTCCTAAACGCATCTTCAACAGGTTGTGGCTACAACAAGACAGACGGCATCAAAAGAGCTCCATCTCCTCATTGGTGTGGATGTCAAGAAAGTCCTCGTCGTAGGCTTCTACAGTCCTGTCGTCCTCTTTGACCTCCTGCACATCAGTCCCCACATTCAGGAAGCCCCCATTGAAAGTGTCTAGGGTGCTGTCTGGCTTGCAAGCCCTGGGGTCAGCAAGAACTGGTGGCTTGGATATGGATATCAAGTCTGGCAATCCAGAGGGAGATAGCTGGTTTATCTGGAAAAAGAGAAATCAGTTAGTCTAGATTAAAATGCATTTGGAAGGACACTGCAGAAGGCCAACTGGCCCATACCAGGTTCAAATGTAAGATGAATCGGTCTGGACTAAAACGTGTTCAGGACTCGTGTAGGACCTATCAATATCACAGTGTCAAAATATTGACTTTCCCATCACCATCTTCATATTATAATTATTATAATCACGGGGGAGCGCTAAACCCATAGGATTATACAGCACATGTGGGAGGGGAGTGGAAGGTATTCAGGCTTGATCCAGGGAACTGGAGCACAGATCCAATTTCCTAGAACAAGAGTCCCTCACCAGCATCAAGGAACCTCCCTTGAGGGGACCATCTTCATAAGAATGAACACTGCAGAAGGTCTACTGGCCCATACTAGGTTCATCTTAAGAGAAATCTATCAGGTGGACCTTGACTTACAGTGAATCTAAGTCAATATAAATACATAAACGAGTAAATAAATAACTACCATAACCTAACTAAATACCAGTATTGAAGAGTAAAAAATAAATGCAAAACAATATTTATAATGTGCAAGACAGGTATACAATACCGACAATATGAAAGTTAAGACACATGTGCAACATCTGGGTATCTTTATTGTAGACGTTTCGCCATCCAGTGGCTTCATCAGTACAGATTCTTGGACATAATAGGAAGACAGTAGAACTATATACAAAAGATGAGGTAATCAGTCCCTCAGCCTTGGAGTTAGTGTTCACAGCATCGTGGTGGAGGAGAATCTGGAGAAAAGGCAAGAAGACTGGCGGTTATATAGGCGTCAGTGGATAGGGACGGGCAGCAGACGAGGGCAGTCACTGGTAGGCGTGATTCCCCAGTGAAAGTAGGTCCTTCCCAAAGAGATGGGTTAGTTGCAGAAGCCGTGAAGAAGGTCTTGTAGATGTCCTCTGAACCGCCAGTCTTCTTGCCTTTTCTCCAGATTCTCCTCCACCACGATGCTGTGAACACTAACTCCAAGGCCGAGGGACTGATTACCTCATCTTTTGTATATAGTTCTACTGTCTTCCTATTATGTCCTAGAATCTGTATTGATAAAGCCACTGGATGGCGAAACGTCTACAATAAAGATATCCAGATGTTGCACATGTGTCTTAACTTTCAATATTTATAATGTATACAAATTGTTCATATTATTGAAAGTTCACAACATGAATATTCATACATAAGGGAGTCTCGGTACTGTGAATTAAAACAGACGCCGTATGACCCTCATGACCTTCATAGGTTTGGCGTTTCTTTTGTATTAATAATAATGAATTAAAACAGGTTGAGGATGCGAGCAGTACCTGACATCACTATGTCAAAATACAGTGGACCCCCGGTTAACGATATTTTTTCACTCCAGAAGTATGTTCAGGTGCCAGTACTGACCGAATTTGTTCCCATAAGGAATATTGTGAAGTAGATTAGTCCATTTCAGACCCCCAAACATACACGTACAAACGCACTTACATAAATACACTTACATAATTGGTTGCATTCGGAGGTAATCATTATGCGGGGGTCCACTGTACATCTACACCATCTACTTAACCTGCTGTCTGAGTAAAACAAGAAGACAGCAGAGCCCCAGGATCCATGGATTTGGTGCCTGTGGTTACACTTATCCAGGGTTTACTGTGAGCCTCATCTCTACTGGTACACAAGTGTACAGATGGTCATCAATTTACTGGTACACAAGTGTACAGATGGTCATCAATTTACTGGTACACAAGTGTAAGCTGAACCATTGTCAAGTCGAAATAAGGGGACGAGGGGTCGTCGCCCCCAAGGAACAAGGGGTTGCTGCCCCCGGGCATGTTACTCACCAGGATTACTGCCCCCTGGAACAAGGGGTCACTGCCCCAGGGCATGATACTCACCAGAGGTCACTTCCCCTTTGGAACAAGGAGTCACTGGCCCCCAGGGCCCGGTACTCACCAGGGGTCCGGGGTCATCTTCGTTGTCTGACGGCCGGGGCGAGGTGACCGGGGTGGAGCCGGGGCACTTGGCCCCCCCAGGGTCATCTGACAACACACCCCCCAGCTGCAGCTCCTCCTCCCTCGCGTCCTCTCCTGTGTGACATCAATGACAACAGTCAATGTATGACATTAACATGAGTCTTCAATGTAAGACATCAACAAGGGTCATCAATGTAAGACATCAACAAGGGTCATCAATGTAAGACATCAACAAGGGTCATCAATGTAAGACATCAACAAGGGTCATCAATGTAAGACATCAACAAGGGTCATCAATGTAAGACATCAACAAGGGTCATCAATGTAAGACATCAACAAGGGTCATCAATGTAAGACATCAACAAGGGTCATCAATGTAAGACATCAACAAGGGTCATCAATGTAAGACATCAACAAGGGTCATCAATGTAAGACATCAACAAGGGTCATCAATGTAAGACATCAACAAGGGTCATCAATGTAAGACATCAACAAGGGTCATCAATGTAAGACATCAACAAGGGTCATCAATGTAAGACATCAACAAGGGTCATCAATGCAAGACATCAACAAGGGTCATCAATGTAAGACATCAACAAGGGTCATCAATGTAAGACATCAACAAGGGTCATCAATGTAAGACATCAACAAGGGTCATCAATGTAAGACATCAACAAGGGTCATCAATGTAAGACATCAACAAGGGTCATCAATGTAAGACATCAATCTAAGTATATAGTGGAACTTTATAAGTGAACTGACTGTATACAGTGGAACTTTATAAGTGACTATACAGAGGAACTTTATAAGTGACTGTAAATATTGGAACTTTATAAGTGAAAGGACTGCATATAGTGGAACTTTATAAGTGAAAGGACTGCATATAGTGGAACAAGTGAAAGGACTGCATATAGTGGAACTTTATAAGTGAAAGGACTGCATATAGTGGAACTTTATAAGTGAAAGGACTGCATATAGTGGAACTTTATAAGTGAAAGGACTGCATATAGTGGAACTTTATAAGTGAAAGGACTGCATATAGCAAGTGAGGTGTTGCCAACCTTCCAATACTTGAGTATAACAGATATGGTGATAAGACACGGCATTAGACTGGCCGTCACTCTGATTGATGTTTGTGTTGGCCCGGGCAGAGACTAACAACAGGTGTGTTGTAGGGGTGCCAGGTATGACAAGGTACCCCAGGTATGACAAGGTACCCCAGATATGACAAGGTACCCCAGGTATGACAAGGTACCCCAGATATGACAAGGTACCCCAGGTATGACAAGGTACCCCAGGTATGACAAGGTACCCCAGGTATGACAAGGTACCCCAGGTATGACAAGGTACCCCAGGTATGACAAGGTACCCCAGGTATGACAAGGAACACCAGGTATGACAAGGAACACCAGGTATGACAAGGTACCCCAGGTATGACAAGGTACCCCAGGTATGACAAGGTACCCCAGGTATGACAAGGAACACCAGGTATGACAAGGAACACCAGGTATGACAAGTTACCCCAGGTATGACAAGGTACCCCAGGTATGACAAGGTACCCCAGGTATGACAAGGAACACCAGGTATGACAAGGAACACCAGGTATGACAAGGTACCCCAGGTATGACAAGGTACCCCAGGTATGACAAGGTACCCCAGGTATGACAAGGTACCCCAGGTATGACAAGGTACCCCAGGTATGACAAGGTACCCCAGGTATGACAAGGAACACCAGGTATGACAAGGAACACCAGGTATGACAAGGTACCCCAGGTATGACAAGGAACACCAGGCATGACAAGGAACACCAGGTATGACAAGGAACACCAGGTATGACAAGGAACACCAGGTATGACAAGGAACACCAGGTATGACAAGGAACACCAGGTATGACAAGGAACACCAGGTATGACAAGGAACACCAGGTATGACAAGGAACACCAGGTATGACAAGGAACACCAGGTATGGCAAGGAACACCAGGTATGACAAGGAACACCAGGTATAACAAGGATGCCAGGTATGGCAAGGAACACCAGGTATGACAAGGAACACCAGGTATGACAAGGAACACCAGGTATGACAAGGAATGCCAGGTATGGCAAGGAATGCCAGGTATGGCAAGGAACACCAGGCATGACAAGGAACACCAGGTATGACAAGGAACAAAAGGTATGACAAGGAACACCAGGTATGACAAGGAACCCCAGGTATGACAAGGAACCCCAGGTATGACAAGGAACAAAAGGTATGACAAGGAACACCAGGTATGACAAGGAACCCCAGGTATGACAAGGAACACCAGGTATGACAAGGAACAAAAGGTATGACAAGGAACACCAGGTATGACAAGGAACCCCAGGTATGACAAGGAACACCAGGTATGACAAGGAACAAAAGGTATGACAAGGAACACCAGGTATGACAAGGAACCCCAGGTATGACAAGGAACACCAGGTATGACAAGGAACAAAAGGTATGACAAGGAACACCAGGTATGACAAGGAACCCCAGGTATGACAAGGAACACCAGGTATGACAAGAAACAAAAGGTATGACAAGGAACACCAGGTATGACAAGGAACCCCAGGTATGACAAGGAACCCCAGGTATGACAAGGAACCCCAGGTATGACAAGGAACAAAAGGTATGACAAGGAACACCAGGTATGGCAAGGAACACCAGGTATGACAGGAACCCCAGGTATGACAAGGAACCCCAGGTATGACAAGGAACACCAGGTGTGACAAGGAACCCCAGGTATGACAAGGAGCACCAGGTATGACAAGAAACACCAGATATGACAAGGAACCCCAGATATGACAAGGAACACCAGGTATAACAAGGAAGCCCAGGTATGATCCCAGGTGTAACAAGGAAGCCCAGGTATAACAAGGAACACCAGGTATAACAAGGAAGCCCAGGTATGATCCCAGGTATAACAAGGAAGCCCAGGTATGATGAGGAACACCAGGTATAACAAGGAACACCAGGTATAACAAGGAAGCCCAGGTATAACAAGGAAGCCCAGATATAACAAGGAACACCAGGTATGACAAGGAATGCCAGGTATAACAAGGAACACCAGGTATGACAAAGAAGCCCAGGTATAACAATGAACACTAGGTATAACAAGGAACACCAGGTATGACAAGGAACACCAGGTATAACAAGGAACACCAGGTATGACAAGGAAGCCCAGGTATAACAAGGAACACCAGGTATAACAAGGAACACCAGGTATAACAAGGAACACCAGGTATAACAAGGAACACCAGGTATGACAAGGAAGCCCAGGTATAACAAGGAACACCAGGTATAACAAGGAACACCAGGTATAACAAAGAAGCATGATGGATCCCCCAGACTGATGACAAGGAACCCAGGACTGGCGAGGGCCACTTACCCTGGGGCTTGGACTCATGACGCTCGCGGCGACGGTGGGCTCTCTTACGCTTGCGCCACTGCTGCGAGGAGCGTGACTCCTCCTGCGGGAAGATGCGCTGGAGCTCCGCCTTGCCAAGGCTCGGCAGTGACTTGACAAGCTGCAGGTACACTCCACCCGATGTCCGACGTCGTGACCCGTCCTGGACCAGGAGCAAGAGCCCAACACAGGGTACCAAAGGTTTAGACAATGTTCATGGTTTAATAGTTTTACAGTGAACAAATGAACAATGTATAGTGAACATGATTATAGTGAATAATAATCTGTGTTTATAATGAACAAATGAACAATGTATAGTGAACATGATTATAGTGAATAATAATCTGTGTTTATAATGAACAAATGAACAATGTATAGTGAACATGATTATAGTGAATAATAATCTGTGTTTATAATGAACAAATGAACAATATTGTGCTTATAATGAACAATATTCTGTATGTACAGTGAACAAATGAACAATATTGTGCTTATAATGAACAATATTCTGTATGTACAGTGAACAAATGAACAATTATTATTAGTTTACCTGGAGTTTACCTGGAGAGAGTTACGGGTCTGAGACCAGGCCTCGCCCGGTCTGAGACCAGGCCTCGCCCGGTCTGAGACCAGGCCTCGCCCGGTCTGAGACCAGGCCTCGCCCGGTCTGAGACCAGGCCTCGCCCGGTCTGAGACCAGGCCTCGCCCGGTCTGAGACCAGGCCTCGCCCGGTCTGAGACCAGGCCTCGCCCGGTCTGAGACCAGGCCTCGCCCGGTCTGAGACCAGACTTCGCCCGGTCTGAGACCAGACCTCGCCCGGTCTGAGACCAGGCCTCGCCCGGTCTGAGACCAGGCCTCGCCCGGTCTGAGACCAGGCCTCGCCCAGTCTGAGACCAGGCCTCGCCCGGTCTGAGACCAGGCCTCGCCCGGTCTGAGACCAGGCCTCGCCCGGTCTGAGACCAGGCCTCATAGTGATATTTGATATACAGAGTACTACTCAGCTACAAGTGAATTATTCTTCTACTGATAATAATGGTAGTAATTATAATGGTAGTAATAGTGATGGTAGTAATGGTAATAATAGTGATGGTAGTAATGGTAATAATAGTGATGGTAGTAATGGTAGTAATGGTAATAATAGTGATGGTAATAATAGTGATGGTAGTAATGGTAATAATAGTGATGGTAGTAATGGTAGTAATAGTGATGGTAGTAATGGTAGTAATAGTGATGGTAGTAATGGTAGTAATAGTGATGGTAGTAATGGTAGTAATAGTGATGGTAGTAATGGTAATAATAATGGTAGAAACAGTAATGGCAAAAATAGTAATTTAACAGTAATACAGTGGAACCCAGGAACCCAAGAACCCAGGAACCCAGGTGCATTACTTGACCAACAAGGAATTTGAGAAAAACATTTTGTAGAGAATCACAGTCAGCGTCACAGCCAGCATCACAGCCAGCGTCACAGTCAGCGTCACAGCCAGCATCACAGCCAGCATCACAGCCAGCGTCACAGCCAGCGTCACAGCCAGCGTCACAGCCAGCGTCACAGCCAGCGTCACAGCCAGCATCACAGCCAGCGTCACAGCCAGCATCACAGCCAGCGTCACAGCCAGCGTCACAGCCAGCGTCACAGCCAGCGTCACAGCCAGCGTCACAGCCAGCGTCACAGCCAGCGTCACAGCCAGCGTCACAGCCAGCGTCACAGCCAGCGTCACAGCCAGCGTCACAGCCAGCGTCACAGCCAGCATCACAGCCAGCGTCACAGCCAGCATCACAGCATCACAGCCAGCGTCACAGCCAGCATCACAGCCAGCGTTACAGCCAGCGTCACAGCCAGCATCACAGCCAGCGTCACAGCCAGCGTCACAGCCAGTGTCACAGCCAGCATCACAGCCGGCGTCACAGCCGGCGTCACAGCCGGCATCACAGCATGCATCACAGCCAGCATCTCAGCCAGCATCACGGAGTGTGTCACAGCCAGCGTCACAGCTAGCGTCACAGCCAGCATCTCAGTGTGAGTCACAGCCAGCATCACAGCCAGTGTCACAGCCAGCATCACGGAGTGTCACAGCCAGTGTTACAGCCAGCATCACAGCCGGCATCACGGCATGTGTCACAGCCAGCGTCTCAGCCAGCATCACAGCCAGCGTCACAGCCAGCATCACAGCCGGCATCACGGCATGTGTCACAGCCAGCGTCTCAGCCAGCATCACAGCCAGCATCACAGCCAGCATCACAGCCGGCATCACGGCATGTGTCACAGCCAGCGTCTCAGCCAGCATCACAGCCAGCATCACAGCCGGCATCACGGCATGTGTCACAGCCAGCGTCACAGCCAGCATCACAGCCAGCGTCACAGCCAGCGTCACAGCCAGTGTCACAGCCAGCATCACAGCCGGCGTCACAGCCGGCGTCACAGCCGGCGTCACAGCATGCATCACAGCCAGCGTCTCAGCCAGCATCACGGAGTGTGTCACAGCCAGCGTCACAGCTAGCGTCACAGCCAGCATCTCAGCCAGCATCACAGTGTGAGTCACAGCCAGCATCACAGCCAGTGTCACAGCCAGCATCACGGAGTGTGTCACAGCCAGCGTCTCAGCCAGCATCACAGTGTGAGTCACAGCCAGCGTCACAGTCAGTGTCACAGCCAGCATCACAGCCAGCGTCACAGCCAGCATCACAGCCAGCGTCACGGCATGCGTCACAGCCAGCATCTCAGCCAGCATCACAGTGTGAGTCACAGCCAGCCTCACAGTCAGCGTCACAGCCAGTGTCACAGCCAGCGTCACAGTCAGCGTCACAGCCAGCGTCACAGCCAGCATCACAGCCAGCGTCACGGCATGCGTCACAGCCAGCGTCACAGTCAGCGTCACAGCCAGTATCACAGCCAGCGTCACAGCCAGCCTCACGGAGTGTGTCACAGCCAGTGTTACAGCCAGCATCACAGCTGGCGTCACAGCCAGCATCACAGCGTGCATCACAGCCAGCATCACAGCCAGCGTCACAGCCAGCGTCACAGCCAGCATCACAGCCAGCATCACAGTGTGAGTCACAGCCAGCGTCATAGCCAGCACCACAGCCAGTAACACAGCCAGCGTCAGAGTAAGCATCACGGAGTGCATCACAACCAGTGTCACAGCCAGCATCACAGCCAGCATCACAGCCAGCGTCACAGCCAACATCACAGCATGCATCACAGCCAGCGTCACAGCCAGCATCACGGAGTGTGTCACAGCCAGCATCACAGCCAGCATCACAGCCGGCGTCACAGCCAGCATCACAGCGTGCATCACAGCCAGCGTCACAGCCAGTGTCACAGCCAGTATCACAGCATCACAGCCAGCACCATAGCCAGTCACAGCCAGCACAACAGCCAGCATCACAGCCAGCATCACAACCAGTGCCACAGCCAGTGCCACAGCCAGCACCACAGCCATTGTCACAGCCAGCATCACAGTCAGCGTCACAGCCAGCGTCACAGCCAGTCACAGCTAGGCACAGCCAGTGCCACTGCCAGCGTCACAGCCAGCGCCACAGCCAGTGTCACAGCCAGCACCACAGCAAGCATCACAGCAAGCATCACAGCCAGTCGCAGCCAGTCACAGCCAGTGCCACATCCAATGCCACAGCCAGCGCCACAGCCAGCGTCACAGCCAGCATCACAGTCAGCGTCACAGCCAGCGTCACAGCCAGTCACAGCTAGGCACAGCCAGTGACACTGCCAGCGTCACAGCCAGCGCCACAGCCAGCGTCACAGCCAGCACCACAGCAAGCATCACAGCAAGCATCACAGCCAGTCGCAACCAGTCACAGCCAGTGCCACATCCAATGCCACAGCCAGCGCCACAGCCAGCGTCACAGCCAGCGTCACAGCCAGTCACGGCCAGCGCCACGGCCAGCATCACGGAGAGCATCATAGAGAGCGTCACAGCCAGCGTCACAGCCAGCGTCAAAGCCAGTGTCACAGCATGCGCCACAGGAAGTGTCACAGCAAGCGACAACACAAGCATCACAGCGAGCGCCAACACGAGCGTCACAACAAGTGACAACAATGGATTAATTGTATCTACATTAATTCTTATGGGAAATATTATTTCGGTTTTCAGCCATTTTGGTTTTAGGCCGAGCTTCTGGAACGGATTACGGCCAATAACCGAGGGTCCACTGTATGTTACTGGATAAGATTCATATGATTAAGTATAAGCATTGTACAGAAACATTTACAAGTCGTAAGTCGAGTGTTTTCTGTATTAAGTGTATGTTTATGTATTACACTACAAGAGAGAGAAGAACATTGTATCATACACTAAGTTTTTATAAGAATTTGTCTGTATTAAGACTCATAAATTTAATCTAGCTGGATAATTGTCTGTTAATTATAATCCCAAAATTAAAATGTCATCTGAGTCCAAGGACAGCTAGACCAGAGACTGAGTCAACGTCTTGGTACAGAAAGTGACCACAACACCTCTAGACATGAGTGAACGATGGTGGTAATGAAGTAGGTGGTAGTGGCAGTGGTAACGGTGGTAAGGTGAATAGGTAATTGGTGGTAGTGGTAGGTAGGTGGTGAGTGCAGTGAACTAGGTAGGTAATGTAATAAGTGATGATGGTGGTAGGTAGGTAGGTGGTGGCGGTGGTGGTAGTGCTGGTGGTAATGGTAGGTGGTAGGCGGCGGTGGTGGACAGATGGTAGTAGTTAGGTAATTGGTGGTGATGGTAGTGGCGGTAGCCCAATTGGTGAACGGTGTAGGTAATTGGTGGTAGGTGGCAGGTAATGGCGGTAGGTAGGTGAATAGTGATGGTGGTAGTGGTAGTTAAGTTGGCAGGTGGTAGTATGAGTGATGGTAGGTGGATGGATAATTAGGTGCACTAGTTAATTAGGTAGGTGAATAGGCTGAGTAAACGGTTGGCGAGTAATTAGAGTAGGTAATAGGTGGTGGTAGGTAGTACTAATGGTGGAGTGGATAATAGTGGGTATGGTTAGGTAGGTGGTAGGGAATGGTGAGTGAATGGTGGTGGATGTTAGGTAGGTAGGTAGGTGAATGGTAGGTGAATGGTAGGTAGGTGAATAGGTAGGTAGGTGGTTAGGCAGTGTAGGTAGGTAATGATGGTAGGTGGATGCAATGGTGGTAGTGGTGGTGGTAAGTAGGTGTGAGTAATAGTAGTAATGGCGGTTAGGTAATGAGTAGGTGGTAGGTAGGTGTGGTTAGGCAATGGTAATGTGGTAGGTAGGTGTGGTGCTAGGTGTTGAATGGTGCTAGGTGGTGAATGGTGCTGGTTGGTTGGATAGGTGGATGGTGGTATGGTGCTGGTGGTGGTGGTAATTGAGTTATTAGTGGTAATTGGTGTTGTGGTGGTGGTGAGTGACAGGTGGCAGATGATAGGTGGGTGGTGATTGAGTGTGGGTGTCCAGGTGTCCAGGTGGTGGTAATTGTGGCTGGTGGTCGGTAATTGGTGGTGGTGGTGGTGGTGGTGGTGTTGGTGGGATGGTAGGTGATGGAGTGGTGTTAGGTGGTAGTGGTGGTGGTGGTAGGTGGTATTGGTGGTGATTAAGTTGCAGTGGATGGTGGCCAGTTGGTGGTGGTAGGTGATGATGGTGGATAGTAGTAGCAATGGTGGTGTGGTGGTGGTAGTTAAGTAGATAGTAGGTAATTAGTAATTGGTGTAGTGATAAGTGGTGGTGAGTAGTGGTAGGTGGTAGGTAAGTTAGTGGTAGGTAGGTAGGTAATTGAAGTGGTAGTAATGGTAGTAGGTGTAGTAGTAATAGGTGAATAAGGTAGGTGAATGGTTGAATGGTAGGTGAATGGTGAATAGGTAGGTAGGTGAATGGTAAGTAAGTGTAGGTGGTAGGTGGTAGGTAGGTGGTAGGTTAGTAATTGTAATGGTGAAGTGAATGAGGTGGTAGTAATGGTGAAGTAGGTAGGTAGAAGTGGTTGTGTAGGTGAGTGTAGGTAGGTAGGTGAATGAGTGAATGGTAGGTAGGTGCTTGTGATAGGTGGTGGTGATGGTGGTGTGGTGACAGTGGTTGGTGATGAAGTGGATAGGTGATAGGTAGGTGTGGTGGTGAGTGGTGGTGGTGTTGGTGGTGGTATTAGTGGATAGGTGGTGATGTATTAGGCGGTGGTGGTAGTTGGTGGTGGATAGTGGATAAGGTGGTGATAAGTGGTAGGTGAATAGTGTGGTGGTGGGGTGGAGTGGTGGTGGTGGTGGTGATGTGGATGGTGGTGGTGAGTGGTGGTGATGGTGGTATTAGGTATTAGGTGGTGGATGAATTGGTATTAGGTGGTATTAGGTAGTGGTGGTGGTATTGGTAGGTGATTAGGTGGTGTGGTGGTGGTTAGGTGGTTAGGTGATGGTGGTGGTTAGTAGTAGGTGGTGGTGGAAATGGAGTGGATGAGTGGATAGGTGGTGTGGTGGTAGGTGGTGTGGTAGTTGATGGTGGTAGGTGGTAGGTGGTGGTGGTGGTGATGGTAGTTGTGGTGGCGGTGTGGAGTAAGTGGTGGTGGTAGTTAAGTGAGTAGGTAAGTGAGTGAATGGTAGGTAGGTGGTAGCCAATGTAGTGGTATAGGTGGTAGGTGGTAATGGTAGTAGGTAATGGAAATTGGATAGGTAAAGTAGGTGGTGTTAATTAGGTAGGTGGTAGTAGGTGGTAGTGAGTAGGTAGGTAGGTAGGTGGTGGTAGGTGTGGTAGGTGAATAGGTGGTTGGTAGGTAGGTGGTAGTAATAGGTGGTGGTAGGTGTAGTGAATGAGGTGGTAGGTGTGGTAATTAGGTAGGTGAGTGGTGGTAGGTGTAGGTAGTAGTGAATAGGTAGGTGTGGTGTGAAGTGGTGGTAGTAGGCAGGTGGTAGGTAATAAGTAGGTGGTGGTCGGCCTTCAAGTGAGTAATTAGTGGTTAGTGGTGGTGGTGTGAATAGGTAGGTATAGGTAGTAGGTAGGTAATAGGTAAGGTAGTAATTAGGTAGGTAGGTGAAGTAGGTAGGTAAATGAGTAGGTAGTAGTAGTAGTAATAGTAGTAGTAGCAGTAGTAGTAATAATAGTAATAGTAGTAGTAATAGTAATAGTGTCGTAGGGGTTCTTAAAAGGAGATATCGAGGGTTGAAGATAGACACACTTGTTGGATGGTAACACTATATTGTCAGACTGTGGTAATGGGAGATGTAGGCCAGCCTTGCCTTGTTCTGGCCTGGATGTCTATGTGCCGACTGAGGCCGAGGTAGCTCGCCTCACACTCAAGCTGTACCCCGTGACGTCACCTTGCCGTGTTCTGGCCTGGATGTCTACGTGCTGAATGAGGCCGAGGTAGCTCGCCTCACACTCAAGCTGTACCCCGTGACGTCATACGGTCACTCGGCCTAGGGATCTTCTATGTAAACACATGGATGGTACTATATGCTATACAACACATATAACGGGATCAGCAACTATGCTGACAATAGTAGTAGTAATAGTAGTAGTAGTAATAGTAGTAGTAGTATAGTAGTAGTAGTAATAGCAATGGTAGTAGTAATAGTAGTAATAGCAATGGTAGTAGTAATAGTAGTAGTAGTAATAGCAATGGTAGTAGTAATAGTAGTAGGCTGAGTGTGTGCAATGGTGAAGTGAGTAATAGTAGGTAGTAGGTAATAGCCCAATGGTAGGTAGGTGGTAGTAGGTAGGTAGGTGGTGTGTAAGTGGTGGTGGTAATTAGTCAGTTCGTGGCTTGTATTGGTGTTAGTGGTAGTGAGGTGGTGGTGGCCTAGATCCAGGGTGGTGTGGTGGTGGTTAGGTGGTGTGTGATGGTGGTGAGTGATGGTGGTGGTAAGTGTGATTGGTGGTGGTGGTGGTGAAGTGAGTGTGTGATGGTGGTAGGTATTAGGTGGTGGTGAGTAGTAATGTGATGGTGAGGTAGGTGATTAGTGGATGATAGTAGGTGGTTGGTAGGTAGGTAGTAGTAATAGTAGTAGTAATAGCAATGGTAGTAGTAATAGTAGTAGTAGTAATAGCAATGGTAGTAGTAATAGTAGTAGTAGTAGTAATAGCAATGGTAGTAGTAATAGTAGTAGTAGTAATAGCAATGGTAGTAGTAACAGAAGCAGAATCTTAGTAATAGTACAAGATAGTCTACTCACCAGTACCAGTAGTCCACCATTTCGTTCGAGTTCCTGTGTCTCCTTGTACAGCTCCTGGGCCCTGTCTCGACCCACCACACTGACCACTCTTACTGTAATTATTATTATAAGAACATAATTTACATTTACACAGGCTTATGTAAATCAATATTTACACAGGCTTTGTAAATCAATATTTACACAGGCTTTGTAAATCAATATTTACACAGGCTTTGTAAATCAATATTTACACAGGCTTTGTAAATCAATATTTACACAGGCTTTGTAAATCAATATTTACACAGGCTTTGTAAATCAATATTTACACAGGCTTTGTAAATCAATATTTACACAGGCTTTGTAAATCAATATTTACACAGGCTTTGTAAATCAATATTTACACAGGCTTTGTAAATCAATATTTACACAGGCTTATGTAAATCAATATTTACACAGGCTTATGTAAATCAATATTTACACAGGCTTTGTAAATCAATATTTACACAGGCTTTGTAAATCAATATTTACACAGGCTTTGTAAATCAATATTTACACAGGCTTTGTAAATCAATATTTACACAGGCTTTGTAAATCAATATTTACACAGGCTTTGTAAATCAATATTTACACAGGCTTTGTAAATCAATATTTACACAGGCTTATGTAAATCAATATTTACACAGGCTTATGTAAATCAATATTTACACAGGCTTTGTAAATCAATATTTACACAGAACCCAGACCACTAATGCCAGTAATATTACAGATCTTAACTACAATATTATATCACTAAGTAAATACTATGATGACCTCCTGGCACTCCTATGATGACCTCCTGGCACTCCTATGATGACCTGGCACTCCTATGACCTGGCACTCCTATGATGACCTCCTGGCACTCCTATGACCTCCTGGCACTCCTATGATGACATGGCACTCCTATGATGACCTCCTGGCACTCCTATGATGACCTCCTGGCACTTATTGATTCATTAAAAGCAACCTTCTGCGGTATTATTGTCAGTGTGACCTGGCTTAAACAGGACACAAGATATCTACCCACTACCAGGACACAAGATATCTACCCACTACCAGGACACAAGATATCTACCCACTACCAGGACACAAGATATCTACCCACTACCAGGACACAAGATATCTACCCACTACCAGGACACAAGATATCTACCCACTACCAGGACACAAGATATCTACCCACTACCAGGACACAAGATATCTACCCACTACCAGGACACAAGATATCTACCCACTACCAAGACACAAGATATCTACCCACTACCAGGACACAAGATATCTACCCACTACCAGGACACAAGATATCTATCATGTGGGAGTTCGAACACGTGGATAGGGTAAAGTAATACTCACGTAGGCTGGTAGTACGTAAAATTACGGATAATGTGGGGAGCGCCCAAACAGCCGGCCTGCCACCTTGCTCACTCTCGTATAACTGACTGGCCGCCCACAGTACCCATATGTGAGGGGGTCTTTGAATACTGCTGTGGTCAGCACAATATGAATACAGACAGTGACTCAGGCAGAGACGGTTGGTAGCGAGTCATCTACTGATACACTGGTTACTGGTAACTGGTTACTACTACTGAGATATCTACCCACTACCAGGACACAAGATATCTACCCACTACCAGGACACAAGATATCTACCCACTACCAGGACACAAGATATCTACCCACTACCAGGACACAAGATATCTACCCACTACCAGGACACACACTGAGGCAGGTATTGCCATCTATTACTCTAATGAACTATCAGGTTGTAACATCAATTGTTATACTGATGATAATGGAGAATATATTTTTGCTAATTTTGCTATAAAAAAAAACCTTAAGACTCCTATAACAATTGGTGCCATATACCAGATGCCTCATACTAATACAGTGGACCCCCGGTTAACGATATTTTTTCACTCCAGAAGTATGTTCAGGTGCCAGTACTGACCGAATTTGTTCCCATAAGGAATATTGTGAAGTAGATTAGTCCATTTCAGACCCCCAAACATACACGTACAAACTCACTTACATAAATACACTTACATAATTGGTCGCATTTGGAGGTAATCGTTATGCGGGGGTCCACTGTATAGTGCTACCTCCAGTTATGAACTTAATTCATTCCAGAAGGCTGTTAGTGCTGTTGCTGAATGAATTTGTTCCCATAAGGAATAATGAAATTAGATTAGTCCATTTCAGACCCCCAGAAATACTTACAAAAGCACTTATAAAAATGAACTTACAAAAGCACTTACAAAAATACACTTGTGAGGTGTTCGTAACTCAAGGTACCATTATATCTCAAACTTTAGTGATAAATTAAAAACACTAATAACAATCAAATGAACAAGACGACCAGCCAGACACTAACTTCATTAACACTACTCATACCAGCTATAACAAGACTGAGACAAGTGCGACTATAATTAACCACACATGGACCAATATACTCGACCCCATTAAAGCGGAGATAATCACAGACAACATTACTGACCACTACTCCACCTTCCTCTTAACAAACATTAGTAAACAACCAATGGAATATAACAAGGTGTCTTTTAGACTCCATGATGAGGCATCAGTAACTTCACAACAGAGCTAAATACAGTTGACTGGACTACACAATTCACCAATGTCAATGGTATCGATGACTGGATAGACATACAGTGGAACCTCAAAAATCGAACTGCTCCCAACACAACCAATTATGTAAGTGTATTTTTATAAGTGCTTTTATAAGTGTATTTTTGGGGGTCTGAAATGGACTAATCTAATTTATATTATTCCTGATGGGAATAAATTCATTCGGTAAAGGCACTCGAACAGCCTTCTGGACCGAAAAAAGTTCGATATTTGAGGTTCCACTGCATTTCTTAACAAATTACTTAGACTACCTAACAAACATTGTCCCGTTAAAATGAAGCAGATTATGAATAAACGGCTAGGTTGCCCATGGCTAACTAACAGCATACTAAAATCCATTGATAAGAAACATCAACATGAAAAACAATATAGAGAGAGCTTAATAAACAAAGATATTATTAAACACTAGACATCAATCCTCACCAAACTAATAACAAAGGCTAAGCAACTGTACTACTCTAATAGTTACTGAAACAAAGAGGAGATATAAAAAAGACCTGGAAGACACTTTCTCAGATTCTGGGTATCACACATTTGACAAAACTAGTGATATTGTCCTAACTAAACCAAATGAACCACAACTGCAGCCTATTGACACAGTTAACAAGATAAATGAATTCTTCTCAACCATAGGATCTAATCTTGCCAGTAAAATCCCAGGTACCAACGCCCAAGCAAGTGATTACTTAGATGGGAATTTCCCAACCTCCTCCTATCTTGCACCTACCGTGCCCACACAAGTCACCACCATTATCAAGTCACTTAAAAGTAAATCAGGAAATTTATTATTATACAAAAGAGCGGCTCGTGTTCTCTCACCCGCCATTACATTATTGTTCAACAAATCACTAAAAACCAATACTTTCCCGGCACTACCCAGCAAGTGTCACACCAGCACAATAAATAACCATAGGCCAATATCTAACTTACATAAGAACATAAGAAAAAAGGAACACTGCAACAGGCCTACTGACCCATGCGGAGCAGGTCCATGTCCCTCCCCCCGCGGATTAGACCAATGACCCACCCAGTCTGGTCATCCCCACTCAAGGAAGGAGCACTATACCAGACCCAGCAGCACAAGCTAGTCAGGTCCAACTCACACCCACCCACACCCACTCATGTATTTCTTCTTTCTTTCAACACACTGGCCATATCCCACCGAGGCAGGGTGGCCCAAAAGAAAAAACCAAAGTTTCTCCTTTCAAATTTAGTAATATATACAGGAGAAGGGGTTACTAGACCCTTGCTCCCGGCATTTTAGTCGCCTCTTACAACACGCATGGCTTACGGAGGAAGAATTCTGTTCCACTTCCCCATGGAGAACTCATGTATTTATCCAACCTATTTTTAAAACTACACAAGGTTTTAGCCTCTATAACTGTACTCGGGAGCTTGTTCCACTCATCCACAACTCTATTACCAAACCAGTACTTTCCTATATCTAAAATATTTGAGAGAGTCATACACAAGAGATTATATTCCTTCATAACATCACAAAGCATCCTCAACCACTGCCAGTTTGGCTTCAGCAGAAACAGAAGCATAAACAATGCAATTGTAAAAATGCCGAACCTACTTTACACAGCACTGGAAAAAATTAATATCTTCTAGGACTCTTTATCACCCTAAGGAAAGTTTTTGATACAGTAGACCACAGCATCCTACTCCACAAACTAGACCATTATGGTATAAGAGTCCACACACTTACATATATCAAAGCCTACCTTACTAACAGACATTAACCCTTGGACTGTTTTGGTCGTATATATACATCTTACAAGCCACCGCTTTTGACGTATATATACTCATAAATTCTAGCGGCTTCAAATCCAGCAGGAGAAAGTTGGTAGGCCCACATGTGAGAGAATGGGTCTGTGTGGTCAGTGTGCGCCATATAAAAAAAATTCTGCAGCACGCAGTGCATAATGAGAAAAAAAACTCCTACCGTTTTTTTTTAATTAAAATGCCGACTTTGTGGTCTATTTTCGTATAGTATTTATGGTTGTATTCTCGTTTTCTTGGTCTCATTTGATAGAATGGAAAACATATGATAGAAATAGAGGCGATTTTGATTGGTTGTATTATGAAAAGAACATGGAAATAGAGCTCAAAGTAGGGGAAATGTTTGATTTTTGCCAATGTTCAAAAGTAAACAAATGATGTCATTGTCCAATAAATGTCCAACTAGCCATTCTAATATACAGTCATGAATGGGTTGATGTTATTTATACAATTATTACAATATTGCAGTAGTCAGCATAACAGTAAATCTTCTATTTTTTGTGTGAATAAAAATTCAAAATAGAAAGCAAGAGTAATATCAGAGGGGCCTGGAGACATGACTGATGAACAAAGAAAATGTTATTTTAGAGCCAGGAATGTCTGCATTGTTCATTCTGGACCTTATTTTGAAATTGTCTTATTTTTTAATTTTCATGAAATTGGCCAAATTGCAAATTTCTGACCATATTATTGGGTAGTTGAAATCAGTAAATGGGCAGTTTCTTGTACTCAGTCGATACAAAAAATGGAATTCTAAAGAAATAGCTATGAGTTTGGTCGACTGGAACAATGGAGTTAGCTGAAAATAGGGCTCAAAGTGGGCAAAATCGCCGATTCGTAAATATCGCCGTGGTCACTAACTTCGCGAGAGCGTAATTCTGTCAGTTTTCCGCCAAATTTCATTCTTTTGGTGTCATTACAATCAGGAAAAGATTCTCTATCATTTCATAAGAAATTTTTTTCTGGGGGGGGGGGGAATTTTGCGACACCAGGAGACACCTCAGGATTTGGGGTTGCGACAGTCAAGGGGTTAATACATCTCTATTAAGGACACAGTATCATCAACGAGACCCCTGGACACTGGTGTACCACAGGGAAGTGTCCTTGGTCCCCTACTCTTATACATCAATGATCTTCCAAGTGTGTCACAACAACTTATGACTATTCTCTTTGCTGACGACATGACTCGTGTCATCTCCCACCATAATCTTGCCTCTCTTGACACTATTATTAATGAAGACCAAGTAAAAATATTGACCTGGATGACTGTCAATAAACTTAAACTTAATATAGATAAAATCTTCTACATTATGTCTGGGGACAGAACAGGTGATGCCCAACTGAACATTATCATTAACAACACTATTATTGCTAAACATAATGAGGGAAAATTTCTGGGTGTACACCTTGATAATAACCTGAAATTCAACACCCATATATAACACATAACAAAAAAAGTATCTGAAACAGTTGGGATCCTCTCTAAGTTAGTATGTAGTACCACAAACACCACTACTGACACTATACCCAACACTATACCCAACACTATACCCAACACAAAGTTGCAGTATGAATCACACAATCCACTGCTAGACAACCCCCGACTCTACAAAGACCTAAACTTACTCACTGTACACAACATTCACTATACTACTGTGCAACCTACATTAACAGAACAATCAATTCTAATATTAACCCTGAACTAAAACACTTTCTTAACCGTTGCAACAGGACTCACACACACAATACCAGAAGCACAACTTTCTGACATTCCCCGTGTCCGGCTAAACCTCTACAAAAACTCCATGTACATAAAAGGGCCCAAAATCTGGAGGACACTGTCACAAAACTCCAGAAGCACAGACTCAACCACCATATTCAAAACTGCTCTTTAAAAACACCTTATCTCCCTAACTCACCTCAGCATCACGTGACAACCACACGTGATATTTTCTGTATAATGAACACAAACAAAATATAATGACTTATTCTCATTGTCTGTAATTCTTACAACTTTATATTTATACTCATCCAACATAAAAATACTAATAATTATTGCCTAGTTAATCTTAAGTTAGTCATAAGTTTGCCTGAAATACTCTATCAATATAGCAGCTGTTAATTACAGTAACAGTGTATCAAGCCCACATAAAACCATTACCATTACTAATTTATACTAATCGTTATATGTTATCTACGTTCTCACTATTATCACTTAATTACCTAACATTTATATTATAGTGAAACAATAAACAACAGAATGTACTGCTGAATAACCTGTGTCAATAACCTGTGTCAATAACCTGTGTCAATAACCTGTGTCAATATAGTCAGTAAAACTTAACCCTTTGACTGTCGCAACCCCCAATCCTGAGGTGTCTCCTGGTGTCGAAAAATTTAAAAAAAAAAAAAAAATTATTTTTTCTTATGAAATGATAGAGAATCTTTTCCCGATTGTAATGACACCAAAAAAAACGAAATTTGATGGAAAACTGACAGAATTATGCTCTCGCGAAGTTAGCGACCTCGGCGCTGTTTACAAATCGGCGATTTCGCCCACTTTGAGCCCTATTTTCGGCTAATTCCATTGTTCCAGTCGCCCAAACTCATAGCTATTTCTTTAGAACTTCATTTTTTCTATCGATTGAATACAAGAAACTGCCCATTTACTGATTTCAACTACCTAATAATGTGGTCAGAAATTTGCAATTTGGCCAATTTCACGAAAACTAAAAAATATGACAATTTCAAAATAAGGTCCAGAATGAACAATGCAGACATTCCTGGCTCTAAAATAACATTTTCTTTGCTCATCAGTCATGTCTCCAGGCCTCTCTGATATTACTCTTGCTTTCTATTTTGAATTTTTATTCAAACAAAAAATATTAGACTTACTATTATGCAGACTACTGCAATGCTGTAATAATTGTATAAATAACATCAACCCATTCATGACTGCATATTAGAATGGCTAGTTGGACATTTATTGGACAATGGCATCATTTGTTTACTTTTGAACATTGGCAAAAATCAAACATTTCCCCTACTTTGAGCTCCATTTCTAGGTTCTTTTTATAGTAAAATCAATCAAAATCACCTCTATTTCTGTAATATGTTTTCCATTCTATCAAATGAGACCAAGAAAACGAGAATACAACCATAAATACTATACGAAAATAGACCACAAATTCGGCATTTTAATTAAAAAAAACGGTCGGAGTTTTTTTTTCTCATTATGCACTGCGTGCTCCAGGATTTTTTTTATATGGTGCACACTGACCACACAGACCCATTCTCTCACATGTGGGCCTACCAACTTTCTCCTGCTGGATTTGAAGCCGCTAGAATTTATGAGTATATATACGTCAAACACAGCGCCTCGTAAAACGTATATATACGGCCGTGACAGTCAAAGGGTTAATATTAGTGTGCCAGAAATGTCTGGGTATGTTAGTGGTTTTCTTGGTAATTAATAACTTGTAAGATGTGAACCAGACAGTCTTGGCTTTCCAAGGAAATAAATATACTTGTTTTCAAGCCACCACAGACTAGGTCTATGTAAATCAGCATTTACACAGTACCCTGACCTCTAGGTCTATGTAAATCAGCATTTACACAGTACCCTGACCTCTAGGTCTATGTAAATCAGCATTTACACAGTACCCTGACCACTAGGCCTATGTAAATCAATATTTACACAGTACCCTGACTATTAGGCCTATAAAAATCAATATTTACACAGTACCCTGACCTCTAGGTCTATGTAAATCAGCATTTACACAGTACCCTGACCACTAGGTCTATGTAAATCAATATTTACACAGTACCCTGACTATTAGGCCTATAAAAATCAATATTTACACAGTACCCTGACCTCTAGGTCTATGTAAATCAGCATTTACACAGTACCCTGACCACTAGGTCTATGTAAATCAATATTTACACAGTACCCTGACCTCTAGGTCTATGTAAATCAGCATTTACACAGTACCCTGACCTCTAGGTCTATGTAAATCAATATTTACACAGTACCCTGACCTCTAGGTCTATGTAAATCAATATTTACACAGTACCCTGACCACTAGGTCTATGCAAATCAATATTTACACAGTACCCTGACCTCTAGGTCTATGTAAATCAATATTTACACAGTACCCTGACCACTAGGTCTATGTAAATCAATATTTACACAGTACCCTGACCTCTAGGTCTATGTAAATCAATATTTACACAGTACCCTGACCACTAGGTCTATGTAAATCAATATTTACATAGTACCCTGACCACTAGGTCTATGTAAATCAATATTTACATAGTACCCTGACCACTAGGTCTATGTAAATCAATATTTACACAGGACCTGACCACTAGGTCTATGTAAATTAAGCCTAAGTGGAAAATCAAGCTCAAATCCACTCACTGATCAACTCTGGCTTGCGTTCCATCAATCCAGCCGCGATGGCCCGGCCCAGCTCTTCGTCAGTTGAGGACTCGACCCCAACGGCCAGGTCGGCCAGGTTCCGCTGGCCGCCACCTCCGCCCTTCGACCGCGTCTTCTTGTAGCTGATCCGCTCTCTGATGTGCCGCTTCCGGTTCAGTCTGTTCAATATAATGTTCATGGTTGTTGATAAAGAGAAGACTAAACCTATACTCATTGTTACATTATAAACGGGCAACTTCTTACCAATGACACTTGGGAAAATCCACTTAACAGCGCCTGATAAACCCTAAAGCATAACAGGCAAGCATGGTACGGGGTGGCCCTGGGAAAGGCTGGAGAGACGGGGGTAAAGAAGGTCTTACATGCCACCTTGCTGTTGGAGTGCGAGCAAGGCAATGTTTACTAAGGGATTCAGTAACTGGCTGGCTGGACTTGAGTCCTGGTGTCATAGTCCATTTGGGTTCAAATCTTGCCCTGGCATTTATTCTAAATACGTCAGGCTGCCAGAAAAAAGAAGAAATGCCTCCATTACTCCAACAGGGGCCCATCAATCGCATTCAACCCTCAAAGTGTTAGGGCATCAGTTGTTCCAGTGAGGGACCATGAGCGATTTGAAGAGTGTCTCTGGTAATTCTATAAGGTGGTACAGTGTCTGGGAATTCTACAAGGTAGTACAGTGTCTCTGGTATTTCTACAAAGTGGTACAGTGTCTCTGGTACTTCTACAAAGTGGTACAGTGTCTCTGGTACTTCTACAAGGTGGTACAGTGTCTCTGGTACTTCTACAAGGTACTACAGTGTCTCTGGTACTTCTACAAAGTGGTACAGTGTCTCTGGTACTTCTACAAGGTGGTACAGTGTCTCTGGTACTTCTACAAGGTGGTACAGTGTCTCTGGTACTTCTACAAAGTGGTACAGTGTCTCTGGTACTTCTACAAGGTGGTACAGTGTCTCTGGTACTTCTACAAGGTGGTACAGTGTCTCTGGTACTTCTACAAAGTGGTACAGTGTCTCTGGTACTTCTACAAAGTGGTACAGTGTCTCTGGTACTTCTACAAGATGGTACAGTGTCTCTGGTACTTCTAAAAGGTACTACAGTGTCTCTGGTACTTCTACATAAAGTGTCCCTGGTACTTCTACAAGGTGCTACAGGGTTCCAGGTTGTTTACAACAGGCCTGTACTCTATTGCCTAGGCCTATCAGGCCTCTGACACCAAATCTGAACACAGGGGAAAGTAGTGTGACAAGTAACATGAGGAGCACTAGCAATAATGCATCAGCTGACACGCGGAGCGCTGGTGGAAACGCCTCAACCCATGGCCCAACGGAAAGCCACAAATAAAAAAATCCATTTCCCCAAACTGGGAAATGCAACCGTACCTCTTCACTTTAACTTCCTCATCTTCCTTGTCCTCCTCCACCTCCTCTTCCTCCTCTTCTTCCTCATCCTCCTCCTCCTCTGTGTCGGAGTCTGGAGGTTTGATGCCCCGGGCCTTCAAGGCTTGTGTGTAGTCATAGCTTTCCACACTCCGTTCCCCCTGGTCCAGCCTCCGCTTGAGTCCAAACCCTCCGATCTCCTGTGAGAGTACCTGTGGGAGAGGGAATTTTGAGTCTAGACCCCCAGATCTCCTGTGGGAGTACCTGTGGGAGAGGGAAGGTTGAGTCCAGACCCACTGATCTCCTGTGAGAGTACCTGTGAGAGAGGGAAGGTTGAGCCCAGACCCACTGATTTCCTGCAAGAGTACCTGTGGGTGAGGGAAGGTTGAGTCCGGACCCACTGATCTGTTGGAGTACCATAATAGAGAGAGAGTAGACATTGCTGGTACTGAAACATTTCCTCTGTTCATTAGTCACAGCCTCAGGCCTCCCTAGGCCTCCTCAGGCTTCCCCAGGCCTCCCTAGGGCTCTCCAAGCTTCCCCAGACTTCCCTAGGCCTCCCTAGGGCTCTCCAAGCTTCCCCAGACTTCCCTAGACCTCCCTAGGGCTCTCCAAGCTTCCCCAGACTTCCCTAGACCTCCCTAGGGCTCTCCAAGCTTCCCCAGACTTCCCTAGACCTCCCTAGGGCTCTCCAAGCTTCCCCAGACTTCCCTAGACCTCCCTAGGGTTCTCCAAGCTTCCCCAGACTTCCCTAGACCTCCCTAGGGCTCTCCAAGCTTCCCCAGACTTCCCTAGACCTCCCTAGGGCTCTCCAAGCTTCCCCAGACTTCCCTAGACCTCCCTAGGGCTCTCCAAGCTTCCCCAGACTTCCCTAGACCTCCCTAGGCCTCTCCAAGCTTCCCCAGACTTCCCTAGACCTCCCTAGGGCTCTCCAAGTTTCCCCAGACTTCCCTAGACCTCCTTAGGCCTCTCCTGTATCACACTTGACTTCCATTTTTAATTCTTATTCACACAAAAATTGAAGATTTATTCTATTTCTTGCAAAATATACCCAGGAATGGTTGTTCATTGTTTACATCGTCCCAATAATTGAATAAGGCCTATTAAAAATCCATAAAACATGCTGGGGGGAGGGGTTGTAGTGAGGCCTTACCTGTCCTCTGGAATATCAGCCAAACTTGAATATTTCTGCTACTTTGAGGTCAATTTCAAGGTACTTCTGGTCCAGAAATTACCCAAAATAATCTCTATTTCAATACGTTTTCCATTCTATCAAATGATGCCAGAAAAACACTAAGACACCATAAAAACCATCAAAAAAACTTGATTTGCTGTTTTACACCAAACATGCGGTCATGGCTCGGCGTCTCTCATGCACTTAATTAATGAGGCAGGATCTTTTTACACAGTGCAAACTGATCACACAGACCCATTACCTCATATCTAGGCCTAAATTCACCACTTAGAGCCTATCTGAGTCACCGAGATCAGGAATTACAACCTAGATCAGGGTCCCTCAATGAATTACATCTATGTCAATGTTTCATTGCCACAATAGAATTGCATTTGTGTCCTTTTACTTAACATATTGTCGGTAATTCTACCAATATTAATAATAATAATAATAATAATAATAATACAGGTCCACCATCACAAATCCGGCAATCAGTTATTCGGCACTAATTTTGGCTAGCATAATTTCAAATTTCCAGGGTCGCCACACCAACCTGCTGGTACTGTTTGGTGGTGCTACTTGCTGCATAAGTCATTCCAATTTCTTTTCTTCATTTGTTTTAACCTGCTTACTTTTAGCCCTAGCAATGGTTCCAATGAATAAAAGAAATGCTTCTCATTATGTAAAGCACCAACACAGTACATTATCCATTAAAGATAAGGTGACTTTGAAGCCACTGTTGGTTGTCATGAACTCAGTCTCATGATGCAGGAGAATATGCTTTATTATTACGCTAATATCAACACTACAGCTTATTTGCCTATCACAATTGATCTAATATGACATAATAAACAATATAAATAACATAAAACATGTTAAATACTCCAGAATGAATAATATTTGGAATAATACCGAGCAGTTCGACAGAGGTATGAAGAGGACACAGGATACGAGGATGATTCTCCTATCCCTGTCTTGGTGGCTTATATTAGAGAAAACAAAGTATAGCAGAGGGGTAACTGTGATATACACTTGTAATGCACCATAAAACTGAAACAAAACAGCTATTCTCTCTACATAGTTTGTCACACATAGCAGCATATGTGTAGAGAACCTAGGATAACCAGACAAAGTGGCTTATATCTAGTACCTGGCTTGGGCTAGCCATATATGGTTTTGGTAAATATTCGATTCCCAGCCAGGATAGAAACATTGGGTATGTTCACGCATCAGTAAATGGGCACCCAGGTGTTAGTGGACTGGTGTAGGTGTTATCCTGGAACATTGACCTTATTTGCCTGAAATGCTTACCATAACAAGGGACTTTCTATATAGTAGTATGTCACTGATGTCAGCTAGGCCTGTATACCATGTACATATACAGTAGGGCCCCACTTTACGGCGTTTCGCCTTACTGCATTCCGCTAATACAGCGATGTCAAATTATGACCAAAATTTGCTATACGGCAAGCGGTCTTTTAAATACGGCGCCACCCACCCGGTTTGTTTACATTCTCCGTGACCACATCTATTATGTCAGGAAACTTTCCAAAATTCCAAGTGTTTTAAAGTTACTGCATATTTTATATGTACTCAGATATTATACTTAAGTGTACCTGTACCTAAATATACTTACACACTGTGCTGGTGTGCAGGTACACACTAAAATCTCTAGGTCTCTCTCTACTCATGACGCCAATACTACGTAATAATAATCTACTCATGACGCCAATACTACGTAATAATAATCACTCTTGGGCACACTAAATGTCTTATTTTACATCAATGAAACTTTGTGAAGTCAAGTTAGTTAATTTTATTAAGTGTATTCTAAGCAAATCACTGTGTAACCCGGCAAACTAAGTAATCTGGCACACTACAGGTCCCAGTGATGCCCGATTTGTGATGGGGACCTGTAATAATAATAATATTTACTACCAGTACATGTACAAGGTATACAGACCATAGCTGACATCAATGACATACTACTATATAGAAATGCGCTTGTTATGCTGAGCATTTCGGGCAAATTAGGTCAGTTTTGTCCCAGGATGCGACCAACACCAGTTGAGTAACACCCAGGTACCCATTTTAAACTGATGGGTGAACAGGGACAGGGACAGCAGGCGTCTTATGGAAATACGTTCCTAATGTTTTCCAGCCGTACCAGAGGAGAATTGAACCCTGGACCTCAGTGAGTGAGATGAGTGCGCTAGCGATCGAGAGTGATATAAGCTGAGAATATCATTAACCCTTCCAGGACCCGTGCCGTTGCTGTACGTGATGAGCTCAGCGCACTCAGATCAGCTGTGAGCGGTGAATTTGGGCCTAAGAATGACAGAATGGGTCAATGTAGTAAGTGTGCACCATATAAATAAATCTTGCAGCGCACAATGCACTAGAAAAAAGCTGCTTCCGTGGTTTTGTTGTAAAACAGCGACTTTGCGGTGTACAGCGGAGCCTCAGTTTTCGTATGGCCCAGGTTGTATGTAAAACTATAGTTATTCTTTAAAAAATCTATTTTTTGGTTAATATTTTCGGGTGTCTGGAATGGAATAATTGGGTTTACATTATTTCTTATGGGAAATGTTAACAAAAACTACGTTTTATAGAGAATAACTACAGTTTTATATACAACCTGTGGCACACAAAAATCCAGTTTCCACTGTATATTCGTGCGGTTTTTATGGTCATCATCTTGGTTTCTTGGTCTCGTTTGACAGAATGGAAGATAAATTACAGAAATAAACATGATTTTGATGGTTTTGAGGATTCAAAAATAGCTTGAAATTGAGCTCAAAGTACAGTGTGTTATATCTTGGAAATTGGTCATCCTGTGTTATTTAACTATTGTAAGAGAATATGTTCATCACTTAATATTATAGCGCGAAAGTCCCCGTTTATAGCTAAAATAGAGACTTTCGGTGTTATATTATTATCTGTTAAAATATATAAAAAATACCATGGTATTGTCCCTATTTTATTATTATTATTGTTAGGTAGGATTTCTTATGTATATAGAGCATAAGTCTCAGAACCATCCGGTGAATTGTTCAATTGTTTATGTCCGGCTGACTGACGTTTGGGTCAGGTGATCCAACCTGACGACGGGTCAACAGACTGGTAGGTAGTCAGTCCGCTCCCTGCTCTAGCCTTGACAACTAATCGTATATTGGCTCTCTTATGGTGTACAGTTTGAATGGGTTTGAGAATTAGGCTCTAGAGCTGACTCAGTTTGTTCCTCATTGCTCTGAAAGATTGTTTTGATATTTATATTCTTGGTCAGTTCAGTAATCCACAGAGATACGTCTTCTCAGACAAACTCTTGCTTTCTACTTACTTTACGGCCGGATTCAAAGGTCTTGTTGAATCTTGTACATTTTGTAGTTTGAGGTTACACAGTCTTGTTAAGACAAAGACGTGAATGTTAGTGAAGACTTAATTACTGGAAGAATAATTAATCTTCCCTATTAATGTGATATTTCCATGATTTTGAACTAAATGTATATTGTGAATTTATTGTACAAAGTATTAAGTTACATTAACTACAGAGAGAAGATAAAGTATTGTATTTAAATACTTTAATAAATTTGAATATTATTCTATGGAGTTTCCCAGTTGAAATTATTTCCCCTAGACTCTAAAATACCTTTAAAATAACTCGGATCCAAAATCTTGTTGCATAAGAAGAAAATATTAACAACCACATTCTGAAGTTCTTTATAAAATTTCTTATTCGCAACACAGTGGACCCTTGGATATCGGCCGTTCCTGTTATCAACTAACTCGGTCATCGGCCGGTTTTTCGGCTCCCGGTGATCAGCCATTATTTCGGTGATCAGCCGTTTCAGACGTGTCCGTCCGCCGGCTGGGGTCGCTTGCACGTCAGTCTGGCTGTCTCTCTCAGTGTGTGACGAAGCTTCTCATACTACATCCAAACATTCTGCTTGTTTTCCACTGCTTTTTAAGGTTCTTTTGCAGTAAAGGTTCTTTTGCAGTAAAGTTCCTGTGCTAAAGAAAGTGAGAAACAACATGGAATTTAAGCTGAAGTTGTTGATAAATCTGGGAGCGGTATGCAGGTGCTGGAACTTGCCGGGATGTACGGGAAAAACAAATCTACCATTACATTCATCCTGGCAAAGAAAGAACAAATCAAGGATGCTAATGTTGCAAAAGGAGTAACTTTTAAAATGAAATAAAGGTCACCAATAATGGAATAGATGGAAAAGTTGTTGTTATTGTGGATTAAGGAAAAAGAATTAGTGGGAGACAGTGTTGCGGAATCTGCTATTTGTGAGAAAACAAAGCAGTTACATGAGGATCTTCTACAGAAAACTCCTGGAACAAGTGCTGGTTGTGAATTTAGGGCCAGCAAAGGCTGGTTTGTGAAATTTAAGAAGCGTAGTGGCATACACAGTGTTGCAAGGCATGCTGAGGCATACACAGTGTTGCAAGGCATGCTGAGGCATACACAGTGTTGCAAGGCATGCTGAGGCATACACAGTGTTGCAAGGCATGCTGAGGCATACACAGTGTTGCAAGGCATGCTGAGGCATACACAGTGTTGCAAGGCATGGAGAGGCTGCAAATTCTGACAAAACAGCAGCTGAAAAGTACATACAGGAGTTCAAGGGCTATATAAAGGCTAAAGGATACGAACCCCAACAAGTGTTCAATTGTGACGAAACAGGTCTGTTTTGGAAGAAAATGCCAAACAGGACATACGTCACACAGGAGGAAAAAGCACTGCCAGGACACAAGCCTATGAAAGACAGACTAACTCTTTTGTTGTGTGGTAATGCTAGTGGGGATTTCAAAGTTAAGCCTTTACTGGAGTATCACTCAGAAAATCCCAGTGTGTTTAAGAAAAGCAATGTCATCAAGAACAGATTGTGTGTGATGTGGAAAGCTAATCAAGGTATGGGTCACAAGGCAAATTTTCAAAGAGTGGATTAATGATGTGTTTGGCCCAAGTGTGAAAAAATACCTCCTGGAAAAGAAATTGCTACTCAAGTGCCTCCTGGTACTGGACAATGCTGCTGCACATCCTTAAACACTTGGAAGACCAAGTGTTTAGAGACTTCAGTTTTATAACAGTGAAGTTCTTGCCTCCTAACACCACTCCTCTCCTCCAGCCCATGGACCAGCAGGTCATTTCTAACTTCAAAAAACTCTACACAAAAGCAGTGTTTGAAAAGTGGTTTGAAGTGACCACAGACACTAAGTTGATGCTAAGAGAGTTCTGGATAGATCACTTCACCAGCCTCAATTACATAAGCTTTATAGGTAAGGCTCGGGAGGGAGTGACTTCCAGGACTTTGAACTATGCTTGGAGAAAACTGTGGCCAGGTTGTGTCTAAGAGAGGGATTTTGAAGGGTTTGAGGCTGACCCTGACCTTGCCGACCCTGTGGACTGTATTGTAGCACTGGGGAAGTCCCTGGGGTTGGAGGTGAGTGGTGAGGATGTGGACCATGGTGCAAGCTTTTGTAGAGAAACACCACCCTGACAAAAGCTGAAACAAGCCATATCTGCAACATGTTCAGTGACAAAACCCTGTCCCACTTCAGGGAAATCTTAAAGAGATGCCAGAAACAGACCTCTATGGACAGATTTGTTGTGAGACAGGGGTCCAGTGACTCTCAAGCTGGTCCTAGTAGCATTAACATCTCAATTTCTGTAATATATCTTCCATTCTATAAATGAGACCAAGAAAACTAGAATACAACAATAAATACCATACGAAAATACACTGCAAAGTCGCTAATTTATTCCAAAAAAATGGTCAAAGTTTTTTTTTTCTCATTATGCACTGTGTGCTGCAGGATTTTTTTTAGACTGTGCACACTGACCACATAGACCCATTCTTTCATATGAAGGCCTACCAGCTTTCTCCCACTAGATTTGAGGCCGCTAGAATTTATGCGTACTAGTACGTCAAAAACCCCTACGCGTAAGACGTACTAGTACGACGAAAACCCTCAAAGGGTTAAAAGAGAAAGAAGGGAAGTAACCCCAGAGAAGGCTTTGCTACCTAAAGTCTTCATGGAGGGGAATTTCCCTTCCAAACACTAACTCCTCTCTCTTTCCTCTTCCCTATCTTCCAGAAGTCAGCATTAGCCTTCAATAAAGGTATGTAATACTTATATATTTAAAATTTTTTGTCTGAATATTTTTGTCTGGAACGGATTAATTGTATTTCCAATAATTGTTATGGGTACTATTATTTCATTTTTCGGCCATTTCGGTCTTAGGCCGAGCTTCTGGAACTGATTACAGCCGATAACCGAGGGTCCACTGTAGTGGAAATGTTCGATTTTTGCCGATATTTAAAAGCACAAAAATCAGATGACTTGTCCAATACACATCCGCTGGCCAGTCTAATACGTGTGCCCAATGTCCTCTTATTATTTACACAATTATTACAATATTTCTTAACAGTAAAACTTCTATTTTTTTTGGCGTGAATAAAAATTCTGTGTGCGACTGAAATGCCAAAATGGAATTCGTGTGTAAAGCCTCTGGGAACGTGACAAGAGGAAGTGTTATTTTAGTGCCAGGAATGTCTGCATTGTTTATTCTGGAGCCTATTTTGAAACTGGAATACAATCTCTCCTCACTTAGTAACATACTCGTTTACCAACTTGACGGATTCCTTGCTTAGCTTCAAGGCAAAAATTCCGAACATGTATTTCCTTCCCAAAACTCACAAGGAAATGGACAAGGAAATGGAAACCTTCAAGACTAGACCGGTGCTGTCAGTCTGTACTGCACCAACCAGACCAACACACAAGTTCACGACAGCCCTCCTAATGCCCTTGCTGGACTGGTTGCCAGAAAGGATAGAAGATACCAAACATTTCCTAATAGAAATTGAAGAAACCAAGAAGAAAATAAGAAAGGCCCCCAGAGAACTTGAGACTAGTCTCATTAGACATTGAGGTCCTATATCCCTCAATCCCACAACAAGAAGCAGCAGCAGTAGTAGCAGATTTCTACTCTGAAAACCTCGATAAAATCAAAGGAAAACTAGGGGAGCTAGGAATAAGAAAACCTCCTGAGGAAAACACAGTAAGAAAGGCCTTAATACAGATAATGGAGGACAATGTCCTGAAGTTTAACAATAAAACCTACAAGCAGAAGACAGGGTCGGCAACTGAAGCATCAGTTAGTGTGGCAGTTGCCGAGATCTTTGTACATTGTATATTTGAAAAAAACAGGAAAACCAAAGGACCTCCTACTATAGCTTACTTAGGATACATCGACGACATTTTCTGCATATTAACAGGAGACGATAAAGTAGAAGAACTAAGGACATGGGCCAATGGAGTACACCCATCCTTGAAATTCACCTCAGATTCTAGCGACAATGAATTTCCCTTCTTAAGACACAATTATATACCAGAATGAGCAAAGGCACATACATACTAAAACATATTACAAGCCAGGAAATGCTCACCAGTACCTACTGTGGTCATCCTTGCACCCCACAACACTGAAAACTTCTCTCCCATACTAGTTAACCCTCCGGATAAAAAAAGTTTGTAGTGAAACTTCCTGGTTTGAAGCTTCCCTGAAAGAGATGCTGAAGTTCTTTAAATTAAGGGACGACCCATAAGACTGCCTAAACACAGCCAAACAGACACTCGGTACAATAAGCGGAGAACAGCTATTAGCAGTAAAAGAAAAGGGAACAAATACAGGTCTCCCTCAACATTCGTGAGGGTTAGGGGATCAAGAGCCTTATGAATGTTGAAAAATTGCGAATGTTTGGTGCCCATACTGTAGGGAATAATAAAACACTGCTTCCTTAACCTATTGAACCATGAACAATCATAAAACACACGAAAACATCGTAAAATACATACATGTATAAACATACATGCTCCTCCCACTCATACATTTGTCCAATCTCTTTTTAAAGCTTCCAAAGGTCCTACCAAAGCTAAAACCTTGGGTAGTTTCAAATTAAGGTTGGATAAATACAAGAGTGAGAAGCGTTGGATTTGAGTGGAACTTGCACGTGAGTAAATAGAATTATTAAAGCTTATTGCTTGGGTAGCATTTATTCTGTTAGTGGGTTGGATTTGTGAAGAACCTACCTAGTATGGGCCAACAGGCCTACTGCAGTGTTCCTCCTTCCTTACGTTCTTATGAACAATCATAAAAAACATACATGAAAACATCGTAAAATATTGTACTGCCTCCACCACTGCCTCGTATTTTTGTACAATTTCTTTCTTCAACTCTATCGTGTTTCTCAATTTGTTTACCAAAGGGCTAGCATTAGCAAGTTTCTTTGGGCCCATGGTTAATTATGTAGCAGTCACACTCAATCTACAAGCATCAAACACAATGAATTATTATGAAATGTTTAGAAGAGTCCAGAGGCTAATGCTCACTCCAGCATAAACAAAGTCACACTTCTCACGATGCCTCCACCACTGCTTCAACCCTCATGTTTTTGTACAATTTCCTTCAATTTTATCGTATTATTATTATATTATTATTATTATTATTATTATTATTATTAGCAGTAGCAGAAGTGTTCGATTCTTTGCCATGTTTAAGAGTAAACAAATGATGTCACCGTCCAATATCCAATTATTATTATTATTATTATTATTATTATTATTATTATTATTATTATTATTAGCAGTAGCAGAAGTGTTCGATTTTTTGCCGTGTTTAAGAGTAAACAGATGATGTCACCGTCCAATATCCAATTATTATTATTATTATTATTATTATTATTAGCAGTAGCAGCAGCAGAAATGTTCGATTCTTTGCCGTGTTCAAGAGTAAACAAATAATGTCACCATCCAATATCCAATTATTATTATTATTATTATTATTATTATTATTATTATTATTATTATTATTATTATTAGCAGTAGCAGCAGCAGAAATGTTTGATTCTTTGCCGTGTTCAAGAATAAACAAATAACGTCACCATCCAATACCTGTCCAAATGGCCATTCCAATATGCAGTCATGAATATATGGAGTGTAACTGCATGGAATGATGAGTCTTATGTGTGGATTCTAAGTCTTCACTGTCAGCATCACTGGCTGGAGAATGACTTGAGTGAGTGGCAGGCGGGCTGGCTGCATGTTGCAGGGGTCGGAGGGAGGGTAGTAAGGATGCTTGGGTGGCAGGAAACGTAAATATGATTTTGTGGCTGGGAATTTGGCAGCTGGGAATTTGGCGACTGGGAATTTGGCAGCTGGGAATTTGGCGGCTGGGAATTCGCAAATGTGTGAAGCCCGCGAAAGCTGAAAACGTGAATGTTGAGGGAGACCTGTACAGCTAACATACTTCCATCAATGTTCAGCCCTCTACTCAAACATGAGACACAACTAGGGGAACTATGGGAATGGATAGATAAAGAATTTGGAGGAGCATCTTGGAGGACTTTCTTCCCAACAAGACCCCCAATGATGGCCTGGAAAAAAGCCAAGTCACTGAGGGACCTCCTAGTAAAAGCAGAATTTCCCAAATGAAGCAGCAGGAGCAGACAACAAAGACGAGACAGGATCCAGAAACACTTGGAAGCAAGCACGCAAACAAAAAAAAACAAACCCACTACCATTACAGTATGCTCCTCGCTTAGCAACGAATTTGTTTACCGATGCAGTCATGGGAATGCAACTCTGTCATTAAGTGAGAAGCTGTATTCTGAAATCTGTATTTAATTGGACAAATTACCAATTTCTAATCACTTTATTGGGTGGATGAAATAGTTGATTGGACAGTTTCTTGTGCTCAATCGATAAAATAGAAGATACAGAATGGTACCTTGAGTTACGAACTTCATTCATTCCAGAAGACTGTTCGAGTACTGACACTGAATAAATTTGTTCCCATAAGGAATAATGTAAATTAGATTAGTCCATTTTAGACCCCCAGAAATACACTTACAAAACCACTGATAAAATACACTTATATAATTATTCAAGTTGGGAGGTGTTCGAAACCCCAGGTATCACTGTACTAGTGAAACAGCTCAGAATTTGGTCAATTGGAACAAACCACAGATGCATAAATATCGCTGATGCACCAAAATTCGCAAAAGCGTAATTTTGCCAATTTGCCATCAAATTTTGCACTTTTTTCTTATTACAGTGGACCCTCGACCAACGATGGCATCGTCTAACGTTAAATCCGACTAGCAATACATTTTAACGCAAAAATTTTGCCTCGACTAGCGCTAAAAAACTCGACCAACATGATTCGTTCCGTCTGAGACGCGTCCACTTGTGGCCAGTGTTTACAAGCCAGCCAGCCACCGCGGTCCCATCCAAACATACAATCGGAACATTTCATATTATCACAGCGTTTTTAGTGATTGCACCTGCAAAATAAGTCACCATGGGCCCCAAGAAAGCTTCTAGTGCCAACCCTACAGTAAAAAGGGTGAGAATTACTATGGATATGAAGAAAGAGATCATTGCTAAGTATGAAAGTGGAGTGTGAGTCTCCGAGCTGGCCAGGTTGTACACAAAACCCCAATCAACCATCGCTACTATTGTGGGCAAGAAAATGGCAATCAAGGAAGCTGTTCTTGCCAAAGGTGCAACTATGTTTTCGAAACTGAGATCGCAAGTGATAGAAGATGTTGAGAGACTATTGGTGTGGATAAACGAAAAACAGATAGCAGGAGATAGCATCTCTCAAGCGATCATATGTGAAAAGGCTAGGAAGTTGCATGAGGATTTAATTAGAAAAATGCCAGCAACTAGTGGTGATGCGAGTGAATTTAAGGCCAGCAAAGGTTGGTTTGAGAGATTTAAGAATCGTAGTGGCATACATAGTGTGATAAGGCATGGTGAGGCTGCCAGTTTGGACCAAAAAGCGGCTGAAAAATATGTGCAGGAATTCAAGTAGTACATAGACAGTGAAGGACTGAAACCTGAACAAGTGTTTAATTGTGACACTGGCAATGTTGTGAAACACTTTAGGAATGTCATAAAGGAACGAGAGGTACAGGCCTCTATGGACAGATATGTTGTGCGACAGAGGTCCAGTGACTCTGAAGCTGGTCCTAGTGGCATTAAAAGAAGAAGGGAAGTAACCCCAGAAAAGGACTTGCTACCTCAAGTCCTAATGGAAGGGGATTCCCCTTCTAAACACCATCAACACTCTTCCCTCCTCCCATCCCATCAATCATCACCAGATCTTCAATAAAGGTAAGTGTCATGTAACTGTGCATGTCTTCTTCAGTTTGTGTGTATTAAAATTAATATTTCATGTGGTAAAAAATTTTTTTTCAATACTTTTGGTTGTCTTGCACGGATTAATTTGATTTCCATTATTTCTTATGGGGAAAATTAACTCGACTAACGATAATTTCGATTAACGATGAGCTCTCTGAACGGATTAATATCATTCGTCGAGGGTCCACTGTACCTTCAGAAAAAGATTCTCTATCATTTCATTAGAAAATATATATATATATATTATTTTTAAATTCTTGGAGGTTGTGGACAAGTTCCAGACCCGGGATCTTGACTTTCAGTGTTTTAATATCTATTATCATTAATAACTCTGTGAGGGAAAAGTTCAATAGATAGAGTAGATAGAGTAACGATAGTTTCATTACTGGCTACTAGTTAAGGTAGGGTAAGTCAAGCTCCCGTTTTTCCCGCCTTTTCTCCCCCTCCCTGAAAGTGATAGTTTGACTGCCGGCTGCTTGTTAACGTAGGGTCAGTCTAGCTCCCGCTATCCCTCTTCCACCCCCTCCCCTCGAAAGGTGACGTGTGGGGCTCTGGTCAAACAGTAAATCACTCGACTCACAGCTCCCAACACTACTCTTGGATGACAGTGAGGGTCACCTGTCAATCAACGAGCAGAACAGGAGAAGGACTAACGTCCAGAGACTTCTCCATTTTGTATTGAAGTACCTGTGCACCTGTATGAAATTGCAGGACATAACCCCACATCATTGCAGCGGTAAAGAACCTGCTTTCCTGTCATCGGGATATTATACTCACGGCAATAATCTGTGAAGATCTAGCCAGTGGTGGTCACCAACACCTGCGACCCCCCCCCCCCATCATCAGCAACGGCTACAATTTCAACAACACAGTGTCACCAACACCAGACACCCAAGTTTTATATTAGCGTTGAATTCAGTTATCATTTATTTTTTTCAATTTTCATTTTCTTTAATGTAGGATTAATATTTCATATTTAAGTGTTTTACATTTTATATTTTCTATATAATAAAGTGTTTATGTTTGTCTGTTATTATTTCTTTTTCTATTCAATAATTTTCCTGAGGAGGAGCCAGCCTGAGTAATACTTACTGAAGTTGTTACAGGGCTGAGTAAGCCTTCACAAACTCAAATATTAATATCATTACTATTATTACTATTACTATTATTATTACTATTACCATTATTACTATTATTATTATTACCATTATAATACTATTACTATTATTACATTACCATTATTATTATTACTATTATTATTACTACTGTTATTATTATTTACTACCATTATTACTATTATTATTATTATTACTATTGTTGATACTATTATTACTATTAAAATAGTCAGGAAAAGCACTAAACCCATTGGGGGTCCAGGAGGCATCGAGACAAACTCCACTCCCTGGATCAAGACCCCATAGACCTACCCTTGACCCTTAGGCCTACCCTAGACCTTCAGACCTACCCATGACCCCTAGAATTACCAAACTCCTAGGCCTACCCTAGACCTCTAGGCCTACAGATAACCCCTAGGCCTACCCTAGACCTGACTAGGCCTACCTGTTCTTCCATGACAGTAGACCAAACATTGTTGCGGCGCCGGGGTCGCGATGGTTGTCTGGCAGCGCTGTCCACACTCCATACTCTGGGGTCACCGCTGTACAATAATGATTATTATTATTACTATTATTATTATTATTATTATTATTATTATTATTATTATCACTGGTTGATAAAGTTTCAAGTCTATCTACTACACCATAGTGTATATACACTGAGAGTGAATAGAGGAATTTTACGAGAGGACTGACTGTATAAAGAGCGGCCAAGGGCCAGAAATTTACCTCTGAGGTCCACAGATGTCCATGGGGCCAAGGTTGGGCCGCCGGCGCTTGGTCGTGGCCGGGCTGTCTGAATCGGAGCCAGACGAGCCGTCCGTGTCACTGGATGGCAGCTCTCGGGCCGCATAGCGGTACTTGGTCGAGTCTGGCCGAGACACCGGCTTGTAGGCGACCTGTGTTATTATTATCGTAAATAACATTAGGTGAAAATCTTGTAAACATTGTAAATTGAAAATATTGTAAATAACATAGGTTGAAAATATCGTAAACATTGCAAGTTACAAATAAATAACAAATGCAGATGGTGTTGTATGAACCGTGAAGCGGTGCTTCTCCCGCCGTACAAACACCAACGCATTCAAAACGGAAATGGAACAAACCCCAGGGTAACGAATTTTGGAAATTTTTGGACACGACAAAAGAATCCGTGACCGGACGAGGGTTGAAAATGGAATTGTTTGTACCATCGACGATCGTCATTCTTTATGTCCGCTGGGCTGATTGACTTTGAATTTAGTGGAAAGTTGATTCAATCCAAATCAAGCGTTATTTACGCTGGACTGATCCAGCGGACATAAATAACGATTAAGTCCACGGGGTAGAATCATTTGAAATTTAGCGGAAAGCTGATTCAATCTGAATCGAATGTCAGTTATGATCCGAAGATTCGTTTTGAATTCAGTGGAAATTTTATTACATCTGAATCGTACATTATTACAATTATTATAATTCTGAACTTAACGGAAGAAGTCGATTCAATTTGAATCATACTCTAAGGTCAACCGGGCGAACTGACTTGTGCCAAACGGCCGAGGGAGTCCGCTGGCCGCTACACCAATTAAAATTGATGTCGCCGCCACAGCGGAAAATCAATTTCTGGTCAACAATCAACACTGAGTTCCGCCCTTAGTCCGCTCTCACATTATTATTATTATTATTATTATTGTAATTATTATTATTGTAATTATTATAATTATAATTACAATCATAATTGCTATTAATAAAAGTAGAGGGATAATAATAATTATAATAATTATTACAAATATTATTACTATTGTAATTATTATAATTATAATTATTAAAAGCAGAAGGATAATAATAATTAATATTAATAATCTAGTGGACCAGCGGACAATTCTGATTGGACGGTCCAGTTGTTAATCCAAAATAATAATAATAATAATAATAATAATAATAATAATAATTAATAATAGTAATTTAATAATTAATTTTTTATAATTATCATTCATTGGAGCACTAAGCCCGTAGGGGACCTGGCAGCCCCCCTGGTTACGGGTAAACACAGGTTTTGATCCGAGGAAGAGGAGCAGCAGCTCCACCTCCTCGGATCAAGATCTCCTTTTTCCATAGAAGCCCCTTAAGGGGGGATTCCCCCTTTTTAACGGGTAAATGGGCGTGTGGGCGGCCCCCGGGCCGCCCACATCCCCCTCTAACCCCCGCTCAACTTCCTCGGATCAAAAGCCCCTTAGAATTACCCCCTTAAGTTATTAAGGAGAATTTCCGCCCCTTATTAAGGGTAACTGGGCGGCTGGGTGGTGTGGGCGGCACCCCAGCCGCCCATTAAACCCTCTTAACCACCCCCACTCCCCTTCCTCGGATCAAAAACCCTCCAGCCTCCGGACCCGACCAGGAGATCCACCCTCGGGGGGGGTCATATTACCGCCCACACAGCCGCCCACAGGCCGCCCATGCCGCCCACACTCACGTCAAAACTGTCGTCGTGGGCGTCGGAACACTCGCCCTCCTCCCGGCGCTCCATAACCGCCCAAAAATGGCCAAAAATAGTTAAAATAGAGGAAAATGGTCGAGTAGTCGTGTCCAGGCGCCGCCAGATGTAAACAATGATAAGTGAAGGTCGAGATGCGCACAGCTGGCCAGGACTTGATCCAAGGTGGTGGAGCGGGGTACACGACCCAGGAGCTTGAGCCTACGAGCTACTAATAGCTCTTGATCGAAGGCAGTAGCTCCTGAGGCCTATTATACACTCAAGATATTCCTGCAAAGGCTATATCTCCAACTGTTTTGATCCAAGGTAAAAGAGCGCGATCCAAGGTCCAGGAGCTAGAGCCAGGGAGACTTTACAGGCTCATCATTCAAGACGGCGGCACTTGATCCAAGGCAGTGGCCTCTGAGGCCAATAATAAGGCTTATAATTGATTGCAGACATTCCTTCAGAGGCTCTATCTTCAGCTGGTGTTGATCCAAGGCGGCGGAGCATGGTTCAGGATCCAGGAGTCGGAGCCTGGGAGCCTCTAAGAGCTCTTGATCAAAGGCAATGGCTCTAAATACTCTTATTCTTGACTCTTATGCACATTGTACAACACCTGGGTGTTGGTAGTAGTAGTGGTAGCTGTGGTGCTGGTAGTGGTGGTGGTGGTGATGGTGGTAGTGGTGGTGGTAGTGGTGGTGGTAGTGGTGGTGATGGTGGTAGTGGTGGTGGTAGTAGTGGTGGTGGTGATGGTGGTAGTGGTGGTGGTAGTGGTGGTGGTGGTAGTGGTGGTGGTAGTGGTGGTGGTGGTGATGGTGATAGTGGTGGTGGTAGTGGTGGTGGTGGTAGTGGTGGTGGTAGTGGTGGTGATGGTGGTGGTGATGGTGGTAGTGGTGGTGGTAGTGGTGATGGTGGTAGTGGTGGTGGTAGTGGTGGTGGTGGTGATGGTGGTAGTGGTGGTGGTGGTAGTGGTGGTAGTGGTGGTGGTGGTGATGGTGGTAGTGGTGGTGGTAGTAGTGATGGTGGTAGTGGTGGTGGTAGTGGTGGTGGTGGTAGTGGTGATGGTGGTGGTGATGGTGGTAGTGGTGGTGGTAGTGGTGGTGGTAGTGGTGATGGTGGTGGTGATGGTGGTAGTGGTGGTGGTAGTGGTGATGGTGGTGGTGATGGTGGTAGTGGTGGTGGTGGTGGTGGTGGTAGTGGTGGTAGTAGTGGTGGTGGTGGTAGTGGTGGTGGTGGTGATGGTGGTAGTGGTGGTGGTAGTGGTGGTGGTGGTAGTGGCGGTGGTGGTAGTGATGGTAGTGGTGATGGTGGTAGTGGTGGTAGTGGTGGTAGTGGTGGTGGTGGTAGTGGTGATGGTGGTAGTGGTGGTAGTGGTGGTAGTGGTGGTGGTGGTAGTGGTGGTAGTGGTGATGGTGGTAGTGGTGGTGGTGGTAGTGATGGTGGTGGTGGTAGTAGTGATGATGGTGGTAGCGGTAGTAGTGGTGATGGTGGTACTGGTGGTGGTGGTGATGGTGGTAGTGGTGGTGGTAGTGGTGATGGTGGTAGTGGTGGTGGTAGTGGTGATGGTGGTAGTGGTGGTAGTGGTCGTAGTGGTGGTGGTGGTGGTGGTGGTAGTGGTGATGGTGGTAGTGGTGGTAGTGGTGGTAGTGGTGGTGGTGGTAGTGGTGGTAGTGGTGATGGTGGTAGTGGTGGTGGTGGTAGTGATGGTGGTGGTGGTAGTAGTGATGATGGTGGTAGCGGTAGTAGTGGTGATGGTGGTACTGGTGGTGGTGGTGATGGTGGTAGTGGTGGTGGTAGTGGTGATGGTGGTAGTGGTGGAAGTGGTCGTAGTGGTGGTGGTGGTAATGGTGGTAGTGGTGATGGTGGTAGTGGTGGTGGTAGTGGTGATGGTGGTAGTGGTGGTAGTGGTCGTAGTGGTGGTGGTGGTAGTGGTGGTAGTGGTGATGGTGGTAGTGGTGGTAGTGGTGGAAGTGGTGGTGGTGGTAGTGGTGGTAGTGGTAATGGTGGTAGTGGTGGTGGTGGTGATGGTGGTAGTGGTGGTGGTAGTGGTGATGGTGGTAGTGGTGGTAGTGGTGTTGGTAGTAGTAGTGGTAGCGGTGGTGGTGGTAGTGGTGGTGGTGGTGATGGTGGTACTGGTGTTGGTAGTGGTGATGGTGGTAGTGGTGGAAGTGGTTGTGGTGGTAGTGGTGGTAGTGGTGATGGTGGTAGTGGTGGTAGTGGTGGTGGTGGTTGTGGTGGTGGTGGTGGTGGTGGTAGTAGTGGTGGTGGTGGTAGTGGTAGTAGTGGTGATGGTGGTAGTGGTGGTAGTGGTGATGGTGGTAGTGGTGGTAGTGGTGATGGTGGTAGTGGTGGTGGTGGTGGTAGTGGTGATGGTGGTAGTGGTGGTGGTGGTAGTGGTGGTGGTGGTGATGGTGGTAGTGGTGGTGGTAGTGGTGATGGTGGTAGTGGTGGTAGTGGTCGTAGTGGTGGTGGTGGTAGTGGTGATGGTGGTAGTGGTGGTAGTGGTGATGGTGGTAGTGGTGGTGGTGGTGATGGTGGTAGTGGTGGTGGTAGTGGTGATGGTGGTAGTGGTGGTAGTGGTGGTAGTGGTGGTAGTGGTGATGGTGGTAGTGGTGGTAGTGGTGATGGTGGTAGTGGTGGTAGTGGTGATGGTGGTAGTGGTGATGGTGGTAGTGGTGGTAGTGGTGGTAGTGGTGGTGGTGGTAGTGGTGGTAGTGGTGGTAGTGGTGATGGTGGTAGTGGTGGTAGTGGTGGTGGTAGTAGTGGTAGTAGTAGTGGTAGTAGTGGTTGTAGTGGTGGTAGTAGTGATAATAGTAGTAGTGGCGGTGGTAGTAGTGGTAGTAGTAGTGGTAGTAATGGTGGTAGTGGTGGTAGTAGTGGTGGTGATGATAGTGGTGGTAGTAGTAATGATAGTAGTAGTAGTGGTGGTGGTAGTAGTGGTAGTGATAATGGTGTTGGAAGTGGTGGTGGTAGTAGTGGTAGTGGTGGTGAAAGTAATGGTGGTGGTGGTAGTACCAGTGGTAGTAGTGGTGGTGGCAGTAGTGGTAGTTGTGGAAGTACTAGCAGTGCTGGTAGTATTAGTTGTGGTTGTAGTAATCTTAGTACTGGTGGTGGTGGAAGTGGTGTTAGCAGTGGCAGTGGAAGTAGTTGTGGTGGTAGTAGTGGTAGTGGTGATGCTAGTGGGGATAGTGGTGGTAGTATTGGTGGAAGTGGTGACAGCGGTGGGAGTACCTGGAGATTACCTGGAGAGAGTTCCGGGGGTCAACGCCCCCGCGGCCCGGTCTGTGACCAGGCCTCCTGGTGGATCAGAGCCTGATCAACCAGGCTGTTACTGCTGGCTGCATGTAATCCAACGTACGAGGCACAGCCCGGCTGGTCAGGAACCGACTTTAGGTGCTTGTCCAGTGCCTGCTTGGAGACTGCCAGGGGTCTGTTGGTAATCCCCCTTATGTATGCTGGGAGGCAGTTGAAGAGTCTCGGGCCCCTGACACTTATTGTATGGTCTCTTAACGTGCTAGTGACACCCCTGCTTTTCATTGGGGGGATGTTGCATCGTCTGCCAAGTCTTTTGCTTTCGTTGTGAGTGATTTTCGTGTGCAAGTTCGGTACTATTCCATCTAGGATTTTCCAGGTGTATATAATCATGTATCTCTCCCTCCTGCGTTCCAGGGAGTACAGGTTTAGGAACCTCAAGCGCTCCCAGTAATTGAGGTGTTTTATCTCCGTTATGCGCGCCGTGAAGGTTCTCTGTACATTTTCTAGGTCAGCAATTTCACCTGCCTTGAAAGGTGCTGTTAGTGTGCAGCAATATTCCAGCCTAGATAGAACAAGTGACCTGAAGAGTGTCATCATGGGCTTGGCCTCCCTAGTTTTGAAGGTTCTCATTATCCATCCTGTCATTTTTCTAGCAGATGTGATTGAAACAATGTTATGGTCCTTGAAGGTGAGATCCTCCGACATGATCACTCCCAGGTCTTTGACGTTGGTGTTTCGCTCTATTTTGTGGCTGGAATTTGTTTTGTACTCTGATGAAGATTTAATTTCCTTGTGTTTACCATATCTGAGTAATTGAAATTTCCCATCGCTGAACTTCATATTGTTTTCTGCAGCCCACTGAAAGATTTGGTTGATGTCCGCCTGGAGCCTTGCAGTGTCTGCAATGTCTGCCTGGAGCCTTGCAGTGTCTGCAATGTCTGCCTGGAGCCTTGCAGTGTCTGTAATGTCTGCCTGGAGCCTTGCAGTGTCTGCAATGTCCGCCTGGAGCCTTGCAGTGTCTGCAATGGAAGACACTGTCATGCAGATTCGGGTGTCATCTGCAAAGAAAGACACGGTGCTGTGGCTGACATCCTTGTCTATGTCGGATATGAGGATGAGGAACAAGATGGGAGCTAGTACTGTGCCTTGTGGATCACTGGGAGCGAGTACTGTACCTTGTGGAACACTGGGAGCGAGTACTGTACCTTGTGGGACACTGGGAGCGAGTACTGTGCCTTGTGGAACACTGGGAGCGAGTACTGTACCTTGTGGGACACTGGGAGCGAGTACTGTACCTTGTGGAACACTGGGAGCGAGTACTGTGCCTTGTGGAACACTGGGAGCGAGTACTGTGCCTTGTGGAACACTGGGAGCGAGTACTGTGCCTTGTGGAACAGAGCTTTTCACCGTAGCCGCCTCGGACTTTACTCTGTTGACTACTACTCTTTGTGTTCTGTTTGTGAGGAAATTATAGATCCATCTACCAACTTTTCCTGTTATTCCTTTAGCACGCATTTTGTGCGCTATTACGCCATGGTCACACTTGTCGAAGGCTTTTGCAAAGTCTGTATATATTACATCTGCATTCTTTTTGTCTTCTAGTGCATTTAGGACCTTGTCGTAGTGATCCAATAGTTGAGACAGACAGGAGCGACCTGTTCTAAACCCATGTTGCCCTGGGTTGTGTAACTGATGGGTATCTAGATGGGTGGTGATCTTGCTTCTTAGGACCCTTTCAAAGATTTTTATGATATGGGATGTCAGTGCTATCTGTCTGTAGTTCTTTGCTGTTGCTTTACTGCCACCTTTGTGGAGTGGGGCTATGTCTGTTGTTTTTAGTAACTGTGGGACGACCCCCGTGTCCATGCTCCCTCTCCATAGGATGGTAAAAGCTCGTGATAGGGGCTTCTTGCAGTTCTTGATGAACACAGAGTTCCATGAGTCTGGCCCTGGGGCAGAGTGCATGGGCATGTCATTTATCGCCTGTTCGAAGTCATTTGGCGTCAGGATAACATCAGATAGGCTTGTGTTAACCAAATTCTGTGGCTCTCTCATAAAAAATTCATTTTGATCTTCGACTCTCAGTCTGGTTAGCGGCTTGCTAAAAACTGAGTCATATTGGGACTTGAGTAGCTCACTCATTTCCTTGCTGTCATCTGTGTAGGACCCATCTTGTTTAAGTAGGGGCCCAATACCGGACGTTGTTCTCGACTTTGATTTGGAATAGGAGAAGAAATACTTTGGGCTTCTTTCGATTTCATTTATGGTTTTTAGTTCTTCCCGCGATTCCTGGCTCCTATAAGATTCCTTTAGCTTAAGTTCGATGCTTGCTATTTCTCTGACCAGTGTCTCCCTACGCATTTCAGATATATTGACCTCTTTTAGCCGCTCTGTTATTCTTTTCCGTCGCCTGTAAAGGGAGCGCCTGTCTCTTTCTATTTTACATCTACTCCTCCTTTTTCTTAGAGGAATAAGCCTTGTGCATACATCGAGTGCCACCGAGTTAATCTGTTCTAGGCATAAGTTGGGGTCTGTGTTGCTTAGTATATCTTCCCAGCTTATATCGGTTAGGACTTGGTTTACTTGGTCCCACTTTATGTTTTTGTTATTGAAGTTGAATTTGGTGAATGCTCCCTCGTGACTAGTCTCATTATGTCGGTCTGGGGCTCCACGCATACATGTCTGAACCTCAATTATGTTGTGATCTGAGTATATTGTTTTTGATATGGTGACATTTCTTATCAGATCATCATTGTTAGTGAAGATGAGGTCTAGTGTATTCTCCAGTCTAGTAGGCTCTATTATTTGCTGGTTTAAATTGAATTTTGTGCAGAGATTTAAAAGCTCGTGTGAGTGTGAGTTTTCATCAGAGCTGCCTCCTGGTGTTATTACTGCAACAATATTATTTGCTATATTCCTCCATTTTAGGTGCCTTAAGTTGAAATCCCCCAGGAGCAAGATGTTGGAGGTACTGGTGGTGGTAGTATGGTTGGTAGTGGTGGTAGTAGTAGTGGTAGTGGTGGTAGTAGTGGTGGTAGTGGTGGTAGTAGTTGTGGTAGTGCAGGGAATAGTGGTGGTAGTAATGATGGTTGTGGTGGTAGTAGTTGCCGTAGCAGGGTTGGTAATTCAAATTCAAATTCAAAGTTTATTCTCTATAAGGATTACAATGCTGAGTTTACAGAAATTTGGTTATTGTTTGGTTTACATGTAGTAAAATTGTGATTGCAGAGTGTACCACTAGAACGCTTAGCATGGCTAGGCATTTCGGGCTTAGTTTTATTCTTAATTTTAAAATATTACAAATTATGAGGTAAGTTGGTATTATGGCTAAGTGACTAAATACTAGTTTGTGAGTTTAGCAATGTGAATGTTTTTGTTTTGGCACAGTACATAGTTTCAGTATTGGAGTATCACAGGATTCATTATTTTAAGACTGAGATTAATATTTCTGTTTATGGTCAAATGGGTGAGTGAGTGTAAGTGTGAACCACCAGGTGGTATTCGTGTAGTTAGTTGACAGGGTGTATCAGGGAGATAAGATGTTTTCTGATGGTAGTTTTGAAGGTGATGAATGTGTCTGCAGTTCTAGAGTTCTCAGGTAGGGTGTTCCAGATTTTAGGGCCTTTGACATACATTGAATTTTTGTAAAGGTTTAGTCGGACACGGGGAATGTCGTAGAGATGTTTGTGTCTGGTGTTATGCCTGTGGGCTCTGTCACAACTATCAAGAAAGCGTTTTAGGTCAAGGTTGATATTGGAGTTTAAGGTCCTGTAGATGTAGATTGCACAGTAGTAAGTGTGGATGTACTGAACAGGGAGTAAGTTTAGATCTATGAAGAGTGGGGGGGAGTGTTGCCAGGGATGGGATTTAGTGATTATTCTTACTGTGGCTTTCTGTTGGGTTATTATTGGCTTTAGGTGTGTTGCTGCAGTTGATCCCCAAGCACAGATAGCATAGGTGAGGTATGGATAAATAAGTGAATGGTATAGTGTGAGAAGGGCATTTTGCGGCACGTAGTATCGTATCTTGGAGAGGATCCCAACCGTTTTGGATACTTTTTTGGCTATGTGTTGGATATGGGTGCTGAAATTCAGGTTGTTGTCGAGGTATAGGCCTAGGAATTTGCCCTCATTATGTCTGGTAATTAGAGTGTTGTCAATCTTAATGTTAATTTGTGCATCTCCTGCTCTGCTACCAAACATAATATAGTAGGTTTTGTCAGTGTTAAGTGTAAGTTTATTGGCTGTCATCCAAGTCGATATTTTGATCAGCTCCTCGTTAACAATGGTGTTGAGGGTGGCAAGATTAGGGTGAGAGATGACATAAGTCGTGTCGTCAGCAAAGAGAATGGGTTTCAGGTGTTGAGATACGTTTGGAAGATCATTGATGTATATGAGGAAGAGCAGGGGACCAAGGACACTTCCCTGCGGAACTCCAGTATCAAGTGGCCGTGTTGTTGATGCTGTGTCTTTAATGGTGACATACTGATACCTATTAGTAAGGTAAGATTTGAAATAAGCAAGCGCATGGCCTCTTATACCGTAATGGTCAAGTTTGTGGAGTAGGATGTCGTGGTCTACTGTGTCAAAAGCTTTTCTTAGGTCAATAAAAATTCCTAGTGGATATTCCTTATTTTCCAATGCTGTATAAAGCAGATCTAGCATTTTTATGATTGCATCATTAGTGCTTTTATTTTTCCTGAATCCAAACTGGCAGGGGTTGAGTATGTTTTGAGCCGTTATAAATGAATACAGTCTCCTGTGCACGAGTTTCTCAAAGATTTTGGATAGCAATGGTAAGTTAGATATTGGCCTATAGTTGTTTAAGTCTGTAGGGTCACCACCTTTATGTATTGGTGTAACCCTTGCCATCTTGAGTAGTTTCGGGAAAGTGCTAGTCTCTAGTGACTTGTTAAAAAGTAATGAGATAGCATGTGAAAGGACATGGGCCGCTCGCTTGTACAGTAATGGTGGGACATGAGACAGATTCCCTGAGTTATTTTTAAGTGACTTTATAATCTCAATGACTTCCGTGGGCTCAGTTGGTGCAAGATAGAAGGAATTAGGGAAATTTCCATCTAGGTAGTCCCCGGCATGGGCATTGGTATGTGGGATTTTACTGGCGAGATTAGATCCTATGTTTGAGAAGAAGTCGTTTATCTTGTTAGCTGTGTCAGTGGGATGTAGTGGTGTTTCATGAGGTTTAGTTAGGACAATGTTCTTGGTAATGGTAGCAGTAGTTGTGGTAGTGGTGGTAGTAGTAGTAGTTGTAGTGGTGGTAGTAGTAGTAGTAGTTGTAGTGGTGGTAGTAGTAGTAGTTGTAGTGGTGGTAGTAGTAGTAGTAGTTTTAGTGGTGGTAGTAGTAGTAGTAGTTGTAGTGGTGGTAGTAGTAGTGGTGGTGGCAGTGGTGGTGGTAGTCGTGGTGGTGGTAATGGTGGTGGTGGCAATGATGGTGGTAGTGGTGGCAATGGTGGTAGTAGTGGTGGTGGTGATAGTTGTGGCAGTAGTAGTAGTGGTCGAGGTAGTAGTGGTAGTAGTAATAGTGGTAGTGGTGGTGGTAGTAGTGGTGGTAGTGGTGATTGTATTGGTAGTGGTGGTAGTAGTGATAGAGGTAGTGGTGGTGGTAGTGGTGGTAGTAGTGATAGAGGTAGTGGTGGTGGTAGTGGTTGTAGTGCTAGTGCTGGTAGAAGTGGTGGTAGTAGCGGTGGTAGTAATGGTGGTAGTAATGGTATGGTGGAGGTAGTAGTGGTGGTGGTGGTAGTAGTGGTAGTGGGAATGGTATTGGTTGTGGAAGTAGTTGTGGTGGTAGTAGTGGCAGTAGTGGTGATAGTTATGGTAGTGGTGGAATTAATGATGGTAGTGGTGGTAGTAGTTGTGGTAGTAGTGGTGGTAATAGTAGAAGTAGTAGTGATAGAGGTTGTAGTAGTGGTGGGTGGCAGTAAAGCAACAGCAAAGAACTACAGACAGATAGCACTAACATCCCATATCATAAAAATCTTTGAAAGGGTCCTAAGAAGCAAGATCACCACCCATCTAGAAACCCATCAGTTACACAACCCAGGGCAACATGGGTTTAGAACAGGTCGCTCCTGTCTGTCTCAGCTACTGGACCACTATGACAAGGTCCTGGATGCACTAGAAGACAAAAAGAATATAGTTGTAGTATATACAAACTTTACAAAAGCTTCTGACAAGTGTGACCATGGCGTAATAGCGCACAAAATGCGTGATAAAGGAATAACAGGAAAAGTTGGTAGATGGATCTATAATTTCCTCACAAACAGAACAGAGAGAGTAGTAGTCAACAGAGTAAACTCTATGGCAGCTACGGTGAAAAGTTCTGTTCCACGAGGCACAGTACTCGCTCCCAGTGTTCCACAAGGCACAGTACTCGCTCCCAGTGTTCCACAAGGCACAGTACTCGCTACCAGTGTTCCACAAGGTACAGTACTCGCTCCCAGTGTTCCACAAAACACAGTACTCGCTCCCAGTGTTCCACAAGGCACAGTACTCGCTCCCAGTGTTCCACAAAACACAGTACTCGCTCCCAGTGTTCCACAAAACACAGTACTCGCTCCCAGTGTTCCACAAAACACAGTACTCGCTCCCAGTGTTCCACAAGGCACAGTACTCGCTCCCAGTGTTCCACAAAACACAGTACTCGCCCCCAGTGTTCCACAAAACACAGTACTCGCTCCCAGTGTTCCACAAGACACAGTACTCGCTCCCAGTGTTCCACAAGGTACAGTACTCGCTCCCAGTGTCCCACAAGGCACAGTTCTTGCTCCCAGTGTTCCACAAGGCACAGTACTCGCTCCCAGTGTTCCACAAGGCACAGTACTTGCTCCCAGTGTTCCACAAGGTACAGTACTCGCTCCCAGTGTTCCACAAGGCACAGTACTCGCTCCCAGTGTTCCACAAGGCACAGTACTTGCTCCCAGTGTTCCACAAGGCACAGTACTCGCTCCCAGTGTTCCACAAGGCACAGTACTTGCTCCCAGTGTTCCACAAGGTACAGTACTGGCTCCCAGTGTTCCACAAGGCACAGTACTCGCTCCCAGTGTTCCACAAGGCACAATACTTGCTCCCAGTGTTCCACAAGGCACAGTACTCGCTCCCAGTGTTCCACAAGGCACAATACTTGCTCCCAGTGTTCCACAAGGCACAGTACTCGCTCCCAGTGTTCCACAAGGCACAGTACTTGCTCCCAGTGTTCCACAAGGCACAGTACTCGCTCCCAGTGTTCCACAAGGCACAGTACTCGCTCCCAGTGTTCCACAAGGCACAGTACTCGCTCCCAGTGTTCCACAAGGTACAGTACTCGCTCCCAGTGTTCCACAAGGCACAGTACTCGCTCCCAGTGTTCCACAAGGTACAGTACTCGCTCCCAGTGTTCCACAACGCACAGTACTCTCTCCCAGTGTTCCACAAGGCACAGTACTCGCTCCCAGTGTTCCACAAGGCACAGTACTTGCTCCCAGTGTTCCACAAGGCACAGTACTCGCTCCCAGTGTTCCACAACGCACAGTACTCTCTCCCAGTGTTCCACAAGGCACAGCACTCGCTCCCAGTGTTCCACAAGGTACAGCACTCGCTCCCAGTGTTCCACAAGGCACAGTACTAGCTCCCAGTGTTCCACAAGGCACAGTACTCGCTCCCAGTGTTCCACAAGGCACAGTACTCGCTCCCAGTGTTCCACAAGGCACAGTACTCGCTCCCAGTGTTCCACAAGGCACAGTACTCGCTCCCATCTTGTTCCTCATCCTCATATCTGACATAGACAAGGATGTCAGCCACAGCACCGTGTCTTCCTTTGCAGATGACACCCGAATCTGCATGACAGTGTCTTCCATTGCAGACACTGCAAGGCTCCAGGCAGACATTGCAGACACTGCAAGGCTCCAGGCGGACATCAACCAAATCTTTCAGTGGGCTGCAGAAAACAATATGAAGTTCAACGATGAGAAATTTCAATTACTCAGATATGGTAAACATGAGGAAATTAAATCTTCATCAGAGTACAAAACAAATTCTGGCCACAAAATAGAGCGAAACATCAACGTCAAAGACCTGGGAGTGATCATGTCGGAGGATCTCACCTTCAAGGACCATAACATTGTATCAATCGCATCTGCTAGAAAAATGACAGGATGGATAATGAGAACCTTCAAAACTAGGGAGGCCAAGCCCATGATGACACTCTTCAGGTCATTGTTCTATCTAGGCTGGAATATTGCTGCACACTAACACCACCTTTCAAGGCAGGTGAAATTGCCGACCTAGAAAATGTACAGAGAACCTTCACGGCGCGCATAACGGAGATAAAACACCTCAATTACTGGGAGCGCTTGAGGTTCCTGAACCTGTATTCCCTGGAACGCAGGCGGGAGAGATACATGATTATATACACCTGGAAAATCCTAGAGGGACTAGTACCGAACTTTCACACGAAAATCACTCACTACGAAAGCAAAAGACTTGGCAGACGATGCAACATCCCCCCAATGAAAAGCAGGGGTGTCACTAGCACGTTAAGAGACCATACAATAAATGTCAGGGTGTTGCAACCCCTGAATGGGTTACAATGATTATTATGTATATATATATATTGTATATTACCTTTTCATTTAATTTTATATTGCTTATATTTGCGATAATAGCTAAATCGTAAATGTATGACTTTATATTATTATTTGACTGTTATATTGTTATTTAGCTTATGTTGTTAGGATGTACATAAAATGTGCTCAGTTAGTCTTGATTGTCAAACTACTGTAATTATTGCTTGTCGCTCGTTATACTGCCGGTTTCTGAGCTGCAGTTGTCCACGTAGCTATCACGTGATCGAGGGGGGGGTGTCCTCACCTCTCGTGAAGTAGTCAGTCTGCTGTAGACTCGCTTGGTGGTTGGACATTGTCTGTCTCATTATTCTTGTTAGTTCTGTAGAACTCTGTTCTCAGAACATTGTAAAGACTTAGTGATTTTCGACGTTGTACTGAGGTTGTGTGTCACATAGACACTCTGAGTATCTCAGGTCCTTAGCTATAGCTTCTGACCTAATTTTGTACTGGTTCCTGTGTATTGTCACAGTCACAGTTTTACCTATGCTGAACAAAGATTCAGTATTATGGGAGTTTTGTAACTTTTGTGGAGGATCTGCTGATGGTCCCTACTTAGTGTCGTTATATTATTTCCCAGTTCCTGATTCTGTGTCGCAGTCGCTTGATATTGCATTGCTATTGGGCTTAGCATTCTTTGCTGTTCAAGCAGACTGTTCGGGTTGCCAGTCGGTCAAGAAGTTAGTTTATTTGAGGACTTTGTCAGTCACTTGTTTAAGTCTTATTCGAGTCTTGAGACATAGCTAACTACTTAAGAGCACTTACACGCATACACACTTACTTGTACATATTTGTAATATCTTATTAAATGTTAATGTACCTGACGGTACTTAAGAATTATAAATGTGATATGTGCTTTCAGCACAATAATATTGAACTCGAGAGATTGATTTTATTTTGATTGCTGTAATTAATTTAATTTGATAATATACCTCTAGACAACTTACTACTTAATAAATTTATTAAATTTTAATTTCTCTAGTTAGTAGCCTACCAGTTGTAATCCTAAAGCACTATTGAACCATACTGAATTTTAATGGATAATTGGACAAGGATACTGACTACTTGTTACGAAAACCCAGTAACAGGCTGGATGCTAGAAGGGCATCCTTTCTAGTATTCACTGGAGATCTCTACTGATGGAGAAAAATACATGTAAGTTGTCAGCTGATAGTGTTTCTACCACAGTCAAGAATCTAGTTGTGTTACCAGTTACATTTCGTGAACAAGCCATTGATTTTGCTCACAATAGTCCCATAGGAGGACATTTGGGTGTCAAGAAGACACTCGGTAAACTGGCAAAACATTTTACTTGGCCAAAGATGAAGGAAACAGTAGCTGATCATGTGCGACGTTGCCATGTGTGTCAAGTGACAGGCAAGCCAGCTCACTCACCTCCACCTGCACCTCTCACTATGTTCATTAGTACCAAAGTTCAGTTCATCTGGACTAGAGATTGTTCAGACTCGTTCAAAAGGTTGAAGCGCTTGTCATCCTCTGCTCCTGTGTTGAAGAGTCCTAATTTCAATCTTCCCTTCTTTTTACATATAGATGCGAGTGGTTATGCAGTGGGTGCTGTGCTGCTCCAACAGTCAACATCCACTGATATTCTCCATCCTATATGTTACTATTCATCTAAGCTTAAACGACACCAGAAAAATTATGCCACTATTGAGAAAGAGGCTCTAGCTCTTGTGGTGTCATTGGAACATTTTGACGTGTATTTGGGCACTTCCCCATTTAAAATTAACGTTTTTTCAGACCACAATCCACTCACTTATATTAATACCATGAAAAGTAAAAATGCTGGGATCATGAGGTGGGCCCTCAGAATCCAACCTTATTCTATTAGTATAAAACACATAAGTGGTCATTGTAATGTAATTGCTGACGCTCTGTCTCGTCCTTAATAATTATCAATTACATTAAATTAACGTAATTTTATGCCCAAATACCTTTTGTTACTTGCTATGTCAAATACAGTAAAGTAACTTAATCCCTCCAGCCCATATTAACTATATATACTCATGTCATGTCTAATTATTATATTTATATATTCACAGTAATGTTGTGTGAGGAGGAGACAAGCTGAGTGTTGAGTGAGTAGTGTGGTGCGGGTGATGTACTGCGTGACGCAACACTGTCCTGTCGCAGACCCCCCCCCCTCACTACACACCTTAAGCTGTTTCATACTCAGATGTTCATACTGCCTCGCATTCCACAACCACTACTTAAGAGTGGAATGCAGTCTCCTCTACTATGATCGAGCCTCAACGTGCCCTCCTTGTCAGCGCTATTCTGTCTCTACACTGATGTACATAACCACGAGTATGAAGAGATACGATACTGTGTACTGCCCTAGTACTAGGGACATATCCTAGTGACGGACGCTGTGAAATTGTAGAGGTGCTTGGCACAAGAGAGACTCTGATTAATGTTTAATTTTTATATTGATAATAATATTGATATGAGTAATCAGAAATAATGTGAAAGACATTCATGCAACTCCTAGTGCGACCCTCTGTCGTGTTGGGGGGGGTGTTGCAACCCCTGAATGGGTTACAATGATTATTATGTATATATATATATTGTATATTACCTTTTCATTTAATTTTATATTGCTTATATTTGCGATAATAGCTAAATCGTAAATGTATGACTTTATATTATTATTTGACTGTTATATTGTTATTTAGCTTATGTTGTTAGGATGTATATAAAATGTGCTCAGTTAGGCTTGATTGTCAAACGACTGTAATTATCGCTTGTCGCTCGTTATACTGCCGGCTTCTGAGCTGCAGTTGTCCACGTAGCTATCACGTGATCGAGGGGGGGGGTGTCCTCACCTCTCGTGAAGTAGTCAGTCTGCTGGAGACTCGCTTGGTGGTTGGACAGATTGTCTGTCTCATTATTCTTGTTAGTTCTGTAGAACTCTGTTCTCAGAACATTGTAAAGACTTAGTGATTTTCGACGTTGTACTGAGGTTGTGTGTCACTTAGACACTCTGAACATCTCAGGTCCTTAGCTATAGCTTCTGACCTAATTTTGTACTGGTTCCTGTGTATTGTCACAGTCACAGTCACAGTTTTTCCTATGCTGAACATAGATTCAGTATTATGGGAGTTTTGTAACTTGTGGAGGATCTGCAGATGGTCCCTACTTAGTGCCGTTATATTATCTCCTTGTTCCTGATTCTGTGTCGCAGTCGCTTGATATTGCATTGCTATTGGGCTTAGCATTCTTTGTTGTTCAAGCAGACTGTTCGGGTTGCCTGTCGGTCAAGAAGTTAGTTTATTTGAGGACTTTGTCAGTCACTTGTTTAAGTCTTATTCGAGTCTTGAGACATAGCTAACTACTTAAGAGCACTTACACGCATACACACTTACTTGTACATATTTGTAATATCTTATTAAATGTTAATGTACCAGACGGTACTTAAGAATTATAAATGTGATATGTGCTTTCAGCACAATAATATTGAACTCGAGAGATTGATTTTATTTTGATTGCTGTAATTAATTTAATTTGATAATATACCTCTAGACAATTTACTACTTAATAAATTTATTAAATTTTAATTTCTCTAGTTAGTAGCCTACCAGTTGTAATCCTAAAGCGCTATTGAACAATACTGAATTTTAATGGATAATTAGACAAGGATACTGACTACTTGTTACGAAAACCCAGTAACAGGCTGGATGCTAGAAGGGCAGTCCTTTCTAGTATTCACTGGAGATCTCTAAGCTTTTAGAATCGCGTTTTTTGTAACACAGGGGCCCAAGACTGTTCAACTGCCTCCCAGCATACATAAGGGGGATTACCAACAGACCCCTGGCAGTCTTCAAGCAGGCACTGGACAAGCACCTAAAGTCGGTACCTGACAAGCCGGGCTGTGGCTCGTACGTTGGATTGAGTGCAGCCAGCAGTAACAGCCTGGTTGATCAGGCTCTGATCCACCAGGAGGCCTGGTCACAGACCGGGCCGCGGGGGCGTTAACCCCCGGAACTCTCTCCAGGTAAACTCCAGGTTGTGGTGGTGATGGTAGTGCTGGTAGTGGTGGTGGTGGTGGTGGTAGCGGTGGTGGTGGTAGTGGTGATGGTGGTAGTGGTGGTGTTGGTGGTGGTGGTAGTGGTGGTGGTGGTGGTGGTGGTGGTGGTGGTGGTGGTGGTGGTGGTGGTGGTGGTGGTGGTGGTGGTGGTAGTGGTGGTGGTTGTGGTGGTGGTGGTAGTAATGGTGGTAGTTTTCGCATTGGGGGTGGTGGTGGTGGTACTTGTGGTGGTAGTGGTGGTGGTTGTGGTGGTAGTAGTGGCGGTGGTTGTGGTGGTAGTAGTGGTGGTGGTAGTGGTGGCATTGGTAGTGGTGGTGATGGTGGTGGTGGTGGTAGTGGTGGTGGTAGTGGTGGTGGTGGTGGTAGTGGTTGTGGTTGTGGTGGTGGTAGTGATGGTGGTGGTGGTAGTGGTGGTGGTTGTTGTGGTAGTGCTTGTGGTAGTGGTACTGGTGGTGGTGGTGGTAGTGGTGGTTGTTGTTGTGGTAGTGCTGGTGGTAGTGGTGGCGGTGTTGGTGGTGGTGGTAGTGGTGGTATTGGTCGTGGTAGTGGTTGTGGTGATAGTGGTAGTGGTGGTAGTAGCGGTGGTGATGGTGATAGTGGTGGAGGTGGTTATGGTTTTGGTAGTGGTGGTGGTAGTGGTGGCATTGGTGGTAGCGGTGGTAGTAGTGGTGGTAGTGGTGGTATTGGTAGTGGTGGTGGTGGTAGTGGTGGTGGTGGTAATGGTGGTGGTGGTGGTAGTGGTTGTGGTTGTGGTGATAGTGGTGGTGGTAGTGGTGGTAGTGTTGGTGGTAGTGGTGGTGGTGGTAGTGGTGGTGGTGGTGGTAGCGGAGGTGGTGGTGGTAGTGGTGGTGGTTGTGGTGGTGG
>NW_027195450.1:0-2500 GCF_038502225.1 Cherax quadricarinatus | reverse complement strand
TAGGATGATGTACTAGTAACTCATACTAGGATGATGTACTAGTAACTATCATACTAGGATGATGTACTAGTAACTCATACTAGGATGATGTACTAGTAACTCATACTAGGATGATGTACTAGTAACTATCATACTAGGATGATGTACTAGTAACTCATACTAGGATGATGTACTAGTAACTATCATACTAGGATGGTGTACTAGTAACTATCATACTAGGATGGTGTACTAGTAACTATCATACTAGGATGATGTACTAGTAACTATCATACTAGGATGATGTACTAGTAACTATCATACTAGGATGATGTACTAGTAACTATCATACTAGGATGATGTACTAGTAACTATCATACTAGGATGATGTACTAGTAACTATCATACTAGGATGATGTACTAGTAACTATCATACTAGGATAGTGTACTAGTAACTATCATACTAGGATGATGTACTAGTAACTATCATACTAGGATGATGTACTAGTAACTATCATACTAGGATGATGTACTAGTAACTATCATACTAGGATGATGTACTAGTAACTCATACTAGGATGATGTACTAGTAACTCATACTAGGATGATGTACTAGTAACTCATACTAGGATGATGTACTAGTAACTCATACTAGGATGATGTACTAGTAACTATCATACTAGGATGATGTACTAGTAACTCATACTAGGATGATGTACTAGTAACTATCATACTAGGATGATGTACTAGTAACTCATACTAGGATGGTGTACTAGTAACTATCATACTAGGATGATGTACTAGTAACTATCATACTAGGATGATGTACTAGTAACTCATACTAGGATGATGTACTAGTAACTCATACTAGGATGATGTACTAGTAACTCATACTAGGATGATGTACTAGTAACTATCATACTAGGATGATGTACTAGTAACTATCATACTAGGATGATGTACTAGTAACTCATACTAGGATGATGTACTAGTAACTCATACTAGGATGATGTACTAGTAACTATCATACTAGGATGATGTACTAGTAACTCATACTAGGATGATGTACTAGTAACTATCATACTAGGATGATGTACTAGTAACTCATACTAGGATGATGTACTAGTAACTATCATACTAGGATGATGTACTAGTAACTCATACTAGGATGGTGTACTAGTAACTATCATACTAGGATGATGTACTAGTAACTATCATGCTAAGATGATGTACTAGTAACTATCATACTAGGATGGTGTACTAGTAACTATCATACTAGGATGATGTACTAGTAACTATCATACTAGGATGATGTACTAGTAACTATCATACTAGGATGATGTACTAGTAACTATCATACTAGGATGGTGTACTAGTAACTATCATACTAGGATGATGTACTAGTAACTATCATACTAGGATGATGTACTAGTAACTCATACTAGGATGGTGTACTAGTAACTATCATACTAGGATGATGTACTAGTAACTATCATACTAGGATGATGTACTAGTAACTCATACTAGGATGATGTACTAGTAACTCATACTAGGATGATGTACTAGTAACTATCATACTAGGATGATGTACTAGTAACTATCATACTAGGATGATGTACTAGTAACTATCATACTAGGATGATGTACTAGTAACTCATACTAGGATGATGTACTAGTAACTATCATACTAGGATGATGTACTAGTAACTATCATACTAGGATGATGTACTAGTAACTCATACTAGGATGATGTACTAGTAACTCATACTAGGATGATGTACTAGTAACTATCATACTAGGATGATGTACTAGTAACTCATACTAGGATGGTGTACTAGTAACTATCATACTAGGATGATGTACTAGTAACTATCATACTAGGATGATGTACTAGTAACTCATACTAGGATGGTGTACTAGTAACTATCATACTAGGATGATGTACTAGTAACTATCATACTAGGATGATGTACTAGTAACTCATACTAGGATGATGTACTAGTAACTATCATACTAGGATGATGTACTAGTAACTCATACTAGGATGATGTACTAGTAACTATCATACTAGGATGATGTACTAGTAACTATCATACTAGGATGATGTACTAGTAACTCATACTAGGATGGTGTACTAGTAACTATCATACTAGGATGATGTACTAGTAACTATCATACTAGGATGATGTACTAGTAACTCATACTAGGATGATGTACTAGTAACTATCATACTAGGATGATGTACTAGTAACTATCATACTAGGATGATGTACTAGTAACTATCATACTAGGATGGTGTACTAGTAACTATCATACTAGGATGATGTACTAGTAACTATCATACTAGGATGATGTACTAGTAACTATCATACTAGGATGGTGTACTAGTAACTATCATACTAGGATGATGTACTAGTAACTATCATACTAGGATGATGTACTAGTAACTATCATACTAGGATGATGTACTAGTAACTCATACTAGGATGATGTACTAGTAACAACTACTACCAGCACCACCGCT